>NW_005054550.1:426199-465800 GCF_000277835.1 Geospiza fortis | reverse complement strand
GCGCCCGGCGGGGCATGCCGGGTCACGGAATGACAGAATGGCAGAATTATAGAGTTATAGAATTACGGAATCACAGAATCATCGAATCATCAAGGCTGAAGAGACTTTTAATGTCATCTAGTCTGATCGTCCACCTACCACTAGCACAGTAACCCCTAAATCACTACACCACGCTCCCCAGCACCATGTCCAGAAGCCTCTTGAACACCTTCAGGGATGGTGACCTCCCTGGACAATCTATTCCAATGCCTCACCACCCTAACAATAACAATTTTTCCTGTCTAATCTGAATCTCTGCTGTCTCAGTTTAAGGCCCTTTCCTCTGGTCCTGTCACTGCAGACAGGTCAGAGAAGATGGGCCCCCACCTCCTACAGCATCCTCTCAGGTAACTGTGCAGAGCCGTGGGCTCTCCTCCACGCTGTACAACCCCAGCTCCCCCAGCCATTGCTCACAAGATGTGTTTTCTAGACCCTTCACGAGCCTTCTTGCCCTTAGCTGGCCACGCTCCAGCCCCTCAGCGTCCCTTCTAAAGTGAGAGGTTCAGAACTGAGCGCAGGGCTGCCAGCAGTGCTGGGGGCAGGGCCAGGGCGGTGCTCAGCGCTGCAGCCCAGCTGTGGGGGCTGGAGGCGGGGCCAGAGCTGGAGATGGAGCCAGGCCTGGAGCCGGTGCCAGAGCCAAAGCTGGAGCCTTGTGGCAGCGCTCAGCTCTTCCCCACCTGCCAAGCTCCATTTCCCAGGCACCTGTCAGCCGCTGCCCTCAGCCTGGTGCCTTCCACTCGCCCTCTACCAGCCTCCCAGACCCCCTTGCCTCCCTCACAGCCTGGCAGAAATTCCCACTCCTAGGGGAGCTGAATGCCAGAGCCACCCAGCACCTCCCTGCGCCCCTAGAGCACATTGCCATGGGCCTGGCTGGGAGGAAGGGGGCTCCTGTCTCCAGGCACCTGCATTCCCAGGGATTTGGCCTACCCTGCCTGCGAGCCTCACCCCACTATGGGGCCCTGTGAGGGCTGGAGGTGTAGAAAGGCACAGAGATGGCTTTTGGTGACATCCTCCCCTCAGTGAAGCTGTGACTCATGCTGCTTGCACTTTCAGGCCATTCACATTGAAATCTTTGTGGGATACCTTAAACACTGCCCACTGTGGAGATGAAACATCAGAGGAGAATGAGGTGAAGTGTAGCCCTTCTTAGCATTTGTTTGCAAGAGCTATCAGTTCCCTGCCAGTTTCAAGGGCTTAAAGACTGCCTCCGTGGCAAATAGTGGTCTTGGACAAAATACAATGAAAAAAGGTCCTTTTGAGTTGTTGGTTATGAACAAGAGATGCAAAAAGGTGTTGTTTTCCTTCTATGGGGCAAACCATGCCTTTTTAAAGATATCTGTTCTGGAGAAAGTATTTTCATTCCTGGGTCTATCCATGTGGTATCACCTGAGGAGCTGCAGTAATGGCAGGAAGGAATGAGTCAGCAGGATTCTTTTGTCATTTCACACAGAGGCAGAGGGGCAGCTCTCTGTGAATATACAGCACACAAAACCTGCTTACACACCCAGCTGTTCTTCAGCCTATGTCTTTTGCATGGATTCTTTTATAAAAAGAAATTATGAGGCAGAAGAGAACACAACAACCTGTGTGAGGGTAGACAGTCAGTAACAGGTCAACATCAATGTGCTAAGAGCTGCTGTTTGCTTTGGACAGACCTCCAGAAAATCAGATCTCTTCAAGTATGGTCAGCTCTGGCCTGATCCTCAGCAGAGCTGAGCATTGACATTTCTCACCAGCCTCTCATCAGCCTCTCTTTAGATCCTGGAAAGGGAGTGAAGGGTGTTAGAGCAGTCCATCAGACAGCAGTCACCACTTACGTAATTGCAAAGGGACAGCACAAGTACTGAGAATATTAGAAGGAAGCCATAAAGCTGTGCCTGGGGTCCCATTTACCACCAACAAATGGAGGAAATAACTGATCCAACGTGCCCCCGTTGTTAACAGGCTGACCTGATCTGCTGCTGGTCCTCACTGGGTAACCACGAGCTGTGTCCCTGGTGGGTCTGCTGCATCTCATCACAAGAGCTAGACAAAGGTCCATGTCTTACTCATCTCTGCACAGCTCCCGTGGAGATCACTGTAAACAAGGCCAAAACAGAGCAGAAAAGGAGTCAAAGCAGCAGTGCTTTAGTCAGCTCTGGTGACTGGGTCGTGTCTGGGGCCCTGTGAGCTCACTGCTCAGCTCTGCTGCTGAGGCACCTGCACGTCCCAGGGCAAGCTGGTTCTTCGTGCCTCATTTTCCCTCTGTACAAGGGGCAGAGTGATGCTCCCTGCCTTACTGGCAGGTTGCAGGCTTGCTTAAGTACCCTTCTCCAGTCTGGGCATACAGAGGGGTTGTATGTCTGAATATTGCAATCATCACAATAATATTACCATGAAAACAAAGCAAAGCCCAAACCTATGAATAGAGTTAAATTCTCAGCAATAAGAAGGATGGCTGTACCAATCAGAGAGAAACCAAATTGACCATGAGACAAGCAGAGAATGGATTAGCCTGTGCTTGACAGATGGTGCCAGGGACTGATGTTTTTATTTCCCTCGCAGAGGAGCTTAGAGCAAGGGGGGGTAGGGGAGGGTGAGGTAGGGCAGGTTTAATAGAACAAAGCAGCAGGCTGCAGCAGCTCTGCTGAAAAACGCTAAAAATACCAAAAGCAATTTCCAATTAGCTTGTAAGGGACATGCTACGTGTCAGCTACAGGGTGAAAAACAGGATCAGCAGTATTGTACCACATGGCACTTTTAATTTTCAAAGCAGCCTGAAAACATTAATTAATTCTCCTCTGACATAGGGAAATGCAGTGCAGTCAGCAGTTTGCTCCTTTACTTCTTATGCCAGGTTTTGGGAAGACCCTGGGCCTTTTCCACGGTTGATTCATATCACAATAGCTCAAATTACTCTGGAGGAGCCAGTCTTCTCTGCAGCACTACTGAGCAAAAAAGGCTATGTTAGATCTGGAATTTCATGAACCAGAGAAAGGGGAGATGCCCACACCCAACAGCCTTAGTAAGATGCACCATTAATATTTGCCCCATCTAAAGCCATTCCTCAGTGCTATGAGCAACTCTACAGGAAGCATTTCAGAAATAATTGGCTGAGGAACTAATCACAATCTCAGACAGAAATGTGTAGTGAAACTCAACCACCAACATATTAATCTAATTAAAACCTGTGACAAAATTTCTGTGGAATTCAGCAGGGCCTGGGTACATCCCACTGAATGAGTGTCAGGGCTTGGGGGCTGCTTGTGCATATCTTCTCCCTTTAAAAAGAAAAACTTACAGCTCAGTAGTTTTTGTTCCTGCTCCTTCTCCAGAACCACTAATAATCTTTTTATCCACACTTGTGGATTCCTGTGTGGCAAATTTAAGCCTACCAAACCAGGCATGCCCGAGGTGGGACAATGATGCAGTGGGATTTTCCATTGCTGTTCCTTCCGAGCCCAGGATTTCTGTCAGCAGAGAGGAGGCAGCTGAAATACAGAGCCAGGCTTACAGGCTGTGATCTCTCTGGGAGACAGCGTGACTCCTCACTGCCCCCTCTGTGTCTTCTCAGCTTTGCCTCGCATCAAAGGCTGGGTTCATCCCACGAGCTGCTCTTGTTATTTGGCAGTGGCTACTGATAGCCTGTGTTTTTCAGAGGAGATGGTACAGCCTGCAGCTTCATTCTCGTAAGGTAAGCCTACTGACACCCACAAAAAAATAATTGTCTTTCATTTGATATCACGAGCAGACACTTACTGCTTTTGGCTCACCTAAAAGCTGACACAGGAACAAGTCCTACTTACAGATACTTTTTCAGATGGTTGTATTTTTTGCCAGGGGAAATTATGTCTACAGTTAATCTCAACATCAAAAGATGAAAGTCAGTGATGAAGCAGTCCCTGCACACCTTCTCCATAAGGACAGAGCTGGTTTCATTACCCTGTCACCATACCTAGTAGCTGTTGGCCAGATTTTAAAAGGTGTTTAAATGTAGAACCCCAAAAGACCCATAGGAGCCATATCAGAAAAAGTACATAATGCCTAAAGAGGGACTTTGAATTTCCATGCCATTATTAAGACATCAGGAATGGAGCCAGTAAGCAGGCCTGGTGCCAGGGAATGCAGAACGGTGTCCTGCAGAAGCCAGGAGCCATGGCTGTGCACAGGGCAGTTCAGGGAGGCCAGCAGGCAGACACAGAGACCCTGCAGCCAGGCACTGTTGCAGAGAACCTCACTGCCATGCCCTAGCAGAGAAAGCAAAGTTGCTAACCAGGATGGATAGTGACACAAACAAATCACAGTGGGGCAAGGATCTTGCAGGGTTTTTCATTGCTGAGCCTCCTCTTTTTGGTCCTCCACAGTGAAGGACAGCTACTGAAATAAAGAGAACTTTCAGGTTTAAGTCTGCAAGTCCTCTCTCCCAAATCCTGTCCAGTGGCAATGCTCTGCAAGATCACATATGTTATCACTTTCCTTTGGGGGATATTTTGTCAGGCATCCAACTCATGGATGACAGCCATCTGATTATGCCACTTCCTCCACACAAAGGCTTGGTTTGGTGCACATGTGTTTGAGTGGAGAGAAGATGCCATGGGGTGGTGCCCCATTGACCCAGCTGATGCAACGAGCCAGCTGCCAACTCCCCTGTTTTTTATAGGAGGTGATTTCAGGGGAGCTTTTATCCTCAGCTGAGAAGGTAAAGCTAAAACCATTCCCTTGGCACAGAAAAGCATCACAACAGCTGTCTACCAGGAGATAAACAGTTCGGGGGAGAGCAGCTACTCCAACGCACGTGGACTTCATCAGACAGTCTGGGCTGTCCCTATTGTTTGTGAGCACTGGGTGAGAACAAAGACAGATTGGGCTAGAAAGGGCCCCATGCAGAGACATTCAGAGACTGTATAGAACAGGACACTTTAATGTCTGCACTGGATTGCTGCAGGTTTTTATATAATCAGAGGAATCTACTAACTTGGGAATATATAAATGTACACACACCTGAGGCCCTGATGAATTCCCATAACTGTTTCGTTTTTGGTTGCACTTTCCAAGAGATGAAACTCTTGGTTTGTTACAATTGTCACATCACAGACAGGGGAGTGAGAAGAAATCTTTGTTGTATAGTCAGTCTTTTCCATTCGCTGTTCCTGGAGCCCTGGGTGGAGTTTCCCAGCCTCAGTCAACATAACATTTCCTCAAAGGTCTTGAAGCTGATTCAGTATCGCTTTCAGTCTTTCAACAGCACCACCCCCTGCTTAGGAGGCACACTTCTGAGTGTCAAAGGTGAGCCTGTGTAAAGGAAAACAGCCAGCCCCACTCTAGGCTTACTACTCTCTTTTGTTCACAGATATCTACCCAGAGACATTTATCAAAGACGCTAAATTCAGAGGAAGCCGAGTGAAAAAGGCAAGCAGAGCATGGGGGAAGAAACAGGTGGCCAACATAAAAAGGGGAGAAAGGACATGCAAGGGAAGGGGACAGGACCTGGAAATCTACCCAATAAAGAGCTTCATGCATACCACTGAAATGTTGGGGTAGAGACTGGTTTTGTGATCTTTTTGACACCCTAATAATCCTTGGTCATTGTCAAACAGTCAAACAGTGAAGGTACAATGCATGTGAGACCAGGAGGAGAGCTCAGCAGATGTGTGTCGGTGTTTAACACCAATCTCTGGGATGGAGAAACCTTGAGGAGGGAGACTTCACACCTGGTTTCTGTCCGGCAGCCATGACACGTGGGTGGCACCACTCCCTGCAGGGACAGTGTGTTTCAGCAGGTGAAGCTGTGGGAGGAGCCCGCACCTGAGGAAACAGAAAACGCCCAGCTCCCCTTCTGCAAGTGCTTCAGAGGGGGCCGTCCCTCGGAGCCCAGCTGCACAGCTGAGTAAACACGAGTGTTTGCCTTTCCTGAAACCTCCACAGAAGTGAGAAAGGATTTCTTTCCTTCCCAGGCACAATAGTAACAAAAAGGAGGAAGCTCTCTGCAGATCTTACATCAGAACACACAGTATCACACACACAAGGATTTTCAAGTAGTCTGCTAAGCTGAGTAAGCAATGTAGTTCTTGCTGCAGAGATAAAAATTAGGAGTACAAGAGAGTAGAAGCAAATGATCTGAAGCCCCTTGTCCTGCCAGAGGGGGACGGGCAGGGTTAGGCCAGGAGCACAAGGAAAAGAGTCTTCCATTTGTTTGTTTTCCAGGCTCCATTTTGGCTGAGAGCCCAAAAGAAGGGTGCTTGAGGGTTTTCATGTGGCCAGTTGCTTATATGGTCAGTAATATAATTATTCAGCACATGTGACTGGCCTTGCATGGGGCAGGCTCTGAGGTACACTAGCAAGGGACTTTTAGTAAAGGCACCCTGAGTCACTCATAAGCCAGTGAAACAGGTGAGAACAAGAACAATAAGAATTACTACAGATTTCAGCTCAGGTGGGCTCACAAAACTGTAGCACAGGACTCATGTAAGCAACCCACAATATGCCTGATTCAGTTTTCTCATTTCACTGGGACTCCACATTCAGATTGCTCTCATTTGACAGAGGTGAGCAAGGTCCCTTCCTAGGTTTGTAGGATGTCACATGAGGGGGATATTTGCCTTCACACATGATTATGCATCAGCAAGTGCAACACAGGCAGGCAACAGGGCATCAACAGTGCAGGGAGCTGAGCTGCAGCAGTAACCACTTGACGTGGGACCTGTACACTCCATCGCAGGATGGAGGGCATGGCTGGCTGTGTCCTTGAAGAAGTCTTTAGGGGAAGAGATGGACACTCCATGCATTCTGAGGGGGCAGAAAGCAGGAACAAAGCAGAAAAGCACTCCAGTAACTTGCCAATAAAGCATGGAAGAGTATTTCATCATACTGTTATTGCATCATTATTAGTCAAGCTTCTAGGAATCTGCTAATGTGACAGCTATTTATTATTATTACAGTGTACAGACAGATTTCCAAAAGGCATCATGTAGGTGCCTGACTCCCATTCATTTCAGAGAGACTTAGGCAATAGGGACTTAGGTCATAGTGCAGAACCTCAGCCTGGAATGTGGGAGGCTGCATGGAGGGATCACCCCTTATGAGCCTCTAAACAGCAACAAACAAATGGACTTTCATAGGTACCCTATTAAAATCTAGACCAATCAAGTTTGGAAAGACTTGTTAGACTGAGCTAATTAACCACTCATAGCCCTTGAAAGCTGCATGGTGGAAAACAGCCTCCAGGGTATTTGCCAGGGCACAGCAGTGGCCTGATGTTCCAAGAGGGCAGCAGCTGGAGGCAGAGCCAGCAAGCCAGGGCTCTCAGGGATGGCACATGGGCCCACAAGAGCTAAACACAGCCGCTGGTGAGGCCAGTCAGTGCAATTAAGGTCTTTGAGAGCCCTCACAGCCGTGACTTTATTTTAGAGGTTAAATGGCACAAGGAAGTGGATCACAGGAACAGATTCATTTGAATTCCTTGCAGTACAGCACTTACGTTGGAATTTCCTAATTCTGATTTTTCAAAAATTCAGCTATTATAATTTAGTGTGACTTTTCTCCACGGAAATGTACTGACTGACCTCAGCCTGGTGGAATCTCAGGTTCAAATCTGATCAGTTAGCAAGAGAAACACTGATCTCATTCCAATCCCTTGCAGATTTTTGCCCAAGAAAATCGTGCAGACACATGGCAGCTTCTAACTCACTTTGGGAAGATCCAATTTTAGATAGTTGAGAACAAACTAATTCAAGAAGAAGCACATCACAAGGACTGGGATCCTTTTAAACTTGATACTCAATTGACCTGTGTTTTCCTCTTTTCCTGTCTCCCAGTATCAATTCAGTAGTGATCTCACAGAGCCCTTTTGTGCTCCTCCCTGGACAGATAAAACCTGGTAGTCAAACCAGCTGGGCATTTTGGCTTTGTCTGGGGGTTGTTTTTTTCTCCTCCCTTGCTACCTTAAGCTGAGAAGCAACCTCAGACGCTCACAGAATGCAGACAGTGTAACTGCCTGTGGGCAAAGGGAGCTGGTTTCTCCCAGGTCCAGTAAGTCATGAGCAAAAATGTGTCTCTGTTTGGAATACTTGTGGGTAGCTCCCAAAGGAATAGACCAATGCAGTACTCCTTCCCCCAAAAATAGTGAGCAAACAAGATAAATCCAGTGACACTTACTCATGAAAAAATAGGAGCTGATTAAACACAAGGAACAGCTCAGAACTAAGGGCAGGAAAGCAAAATGACAGAGCCAAGAAATGGATTAAGGAAATAAATCGGTCTAATCAGCTTGAAACACCAGGAAAAGCTTTTTTTTTTCCCTGACAAATTCACTTGAGCAACTGATCAGTAACTGAAAGGAGAGCTGAACTATGTGTCAGGCAGGTGAGTTTTCTGTGGTGGTTAATTATCCCCGGGTTCTGAAGGCGCCGTTAGTGGCTATTGATAGCGTGTGACACATCCCTCCTGCCCACATCCCTAACTTCGGGGACAGCGATTCACACACGAGCCACATTAGTTAGGCTGCCACACAGCCCTCCCGGGCAGCCCACGTAGTGGCATCTTTGCTGGCTCACTGTCACTAATCCTTGTCGTTCCTCCTGCAAAAGGAGCGCGCTGGCTCTCGGGGCAGGGGGTGGGTGTCCGTGTGCTGTGACTCACTGCGTGGCCCTCCCCGCCCTTTCTCGGCGCGAAAACACAATCGGGACACAACAAGAGATGGTTGTTAAATGATCGATTTGAGTTAATCAAGACTTCATTAATCGCGGGTTTTTATCTTGGGTGACCTAGGAGATTTTCTTTTGTGCAGCATAGCTCTGTCTACAATTGACTCATCGCACCTGAGGGCAGGTGATACTTAGCCCTGTCCTAGCTATTGAATTACGGCTCTGCAGTTTGTTTGTTTAATGTGTTCCCCGGTTCTTTGGCCCAGACCCACAATCTGGTCGTTCATTTGCATGCAGGCAGGGGCAAGCTCCAGCTCGGAGTCAGCTGTTCAACACAACAGTCTAAATAGTGCCTTGACAAAGCAGAGAAACATAAAGTAAATTGGAACCCAGAGATATTTATCTTGTCACCACTGCTTAAAGTAAGCAAACTGAGCAAACAGTGAGCTGAAATAACTGTGTGTAGAAACCACTTGAAAATAGCCTGAGGTGCTTTGTTAAGGCAGGAGACCACCTTACAAATGAGACCTTTTATGCATATCAAACTGCAATATCATAACTCAATGTTGGTTTTTTTTTTTTTTGCCTTAAGCAAATCAGCATTTGGGACTTTTCTGACAGGCTGTTTGTCCTTGCTGTGCACAGCTTGATTCACCATTGCTTTGCTTTTTGTGGAGTCATTTAAGCTTGGGCTAAGTTATGTGATCCCTCCTCTCTGGGAGAGTGTTGTAGAATTATAAATACTCAACATGAGACAGGACAGTTTATAAATCAATTTTTGGCTCATGACACCAGCTCTCAAACTGAGAGCCACAGCATCAAGGAATTTTTTCCTACCAGCTGAGCAGCATTCAACTTTCCAACTAACACTGGTTTTTTTTTCCTCCTTTCTAGAAATCAGCCTATGTCAAGTGGAAAGGCAAATATAGGAAATAATTTCCTGACATTGCTCTCCTGGTAGTTTTCAGTATAACTGTTGGAGCTGTAGCAAGACTGAACTGTGGCTTGGGAGCGAAGAAGAGGCCACCTGTGCTATGGTGAACAGGAGAGGAGGTCTCCACATGGCACTCAAATGAGTCTGTGCCAAGAAAAAGGCTGGCAAAATGCAAGGACTTTGCTGTTAGTCCTACAAGCAAATCACCTTTAGTGCTCTGTCTGATGGTGGAAACACATCTCAACTGTTTTTTTCTATACAACCTCATGTATTAAAGTAGAAGGGAGGTAAAGGAATTGGTTATATCCAGGCAAAGAAGTCAGGCATAAATGCCCTTCGAAGTGCAGAAGCAGCATGCACAGAGATGTGGTGAGGTGCAGGTTCCTTCTCCTGTGCCCTGTTCTCTCTGTGACTGCAGACTCTGGGGATCTACCCTGCACACACTGCATGCTGCCTTACACTCTCTAAGGCATCAAGGAATAAATAAAAGGAAGTACATTCCAAGCTTTGTTCACAGACATTTTCCATATCTTCCCTATTTTAAGCCTTGCTCGTGCCCTCTGAGGCTCTCGGTGGGACCTGGGAGCTGAGAGGGAAACATACCAGGTTGAGGTTGTGAATACTCCTGGATGTAGCCTTTAGAGCAGTTTGGGTGCTTGAGAGAAAGGGGTTAATCTGTTCCCGGTTGGGAGCAGTCTGCAGGCAGGGATTTGCAAGGCAGTAGGGGCTGTACCAGATGTGAGGGCAGTGATTAACTCACTGCCAGGATCACTGAGGAGCTGTGCATAATTGGCACCTTATTTTAGCAGCTTTTAGGATCCAGTCTATAATTAAGAGTTTAGATTAAATTCGCCCTGATTTGAAAGAGAGAAGCTGAGAAAACAGGGATTGTCTGGGACCATAATGGCCTGGGTTTTATCCCTTCTTGAAGGGGAGGGAAGAAAAGCTTTAGGAATCCAGCCATTTCTGTCACAGAGTTACTCTGATTTTGTTAGAGTCAAACAGAAGCTTTTACTACTCAAGACAGTGTGAATTCTCATAAGTGCTTATTTTTAAAAGGAATGATTCATAGATACTTATTTTTATTTAAAAATTAATTGTTTTCTGGGGGATTTAAATCTTTCCTGACAGTGTTTGTAACTTGACATGCCACAAAGCAGGGCTGTCACATAGCAATTGGAGGATAATGCTGAGGAGAAACTGGCTATTCTCATTGGGCTGTCTGGATGGGAAGGAGCTGCAGACAGTGAACAAACAGAGCCACGTGAAACGCTGCTAGAAGCAACCTCGAGAGGTCACCTCTGTTGCTAGGCAGGATTTGCTAACACAAGCAAGGAAAGGAAAATTAACCTCAGAAAATAATTTCAGCTTTAATAATTCAGGCTGGTACTGACACTTAGGAATGGTTTTGATCTTTAGATGCAGATTTTTATAGTGAATGTAACCTTCCCCCCTTATTTTTTTTTCCCATCCCAGTTCACTTTGACTGGGGAATGATTCTCAGCCCAAGCTCATGATTGATTTTGTCTGGAGTTGACATCTCTCCTGGTGGCCCCCATCATGATCCCACCAGTGGAACTAAACCACCTGGAAAATTTGGGCCAGGAGCCTTGTGTGGACAGCCCTCTTGGGGGGGACAGCACTTTTAAATTAACTGGCAGAAACCATTGGTGGGGAATGACTGCCAGTTCCATCTGAGGGGAGCAATCCCAGCTGCAGGCTGTAATTCCTGTTACCTGTACAGTGGAAAAATCTCCCAGCATTAGCCCTTTTTTCCTCTAACAGGAGCTAAAAATATGCTTTTTGAAAACAGAGTAATACTGGTTTGAAATGGGGGAGGGAAGAAGCAGCGATATCTGGGACCTATGTGGAGGGCACGCTGACAAATTTCCAAAGTGTTTTCAGGGACAGCAGTTCACAGAGAGTATTGGGTTCTGAAAATCATTGTCATCTGTCCCACAGCTAATTATGTGAGTGGATTAGTCACTGCTGGCTTTGGCAGGGCTTTTCATTTGATTTCCAAAGAGAGGCTGCAATTTCAGTCCTATCTCACCTGCTTGTGGCACACTGGCCAAGGAAAGGTCCATGAGGACAACATAGCACTTGTCTGGGCAAGGGAGAGGAAGAATATTGAGTGACATATTGGGGGGCAAAAGGAGAGCTCTGTTCATGTTAACCTTGGACCGTTTGATTTAGTTTAGTTTTTCTGTTTTGGTTTTTTTTAATTTTGATTGTTATTATTATGAACAGTGAAAAGCTCCTAGGATCAAGTTAAAAGGTGAAACTATGGACTTTCTTGGAAAAAAGTGCAAAACACTTGCAGCTTTTTGAGTTACAGAGTCCTGATATCAAACCAAGGTGGCTTGCATTGGGTTTATGAGGTGGATCCTACACTGCCAGCTCAACCCTTCCTGCTGCAGAGCAGGACTGGTGCCTGCCCAGCAGGAAAACAAGGAGCTGCCAACTTGAGCCAGCTCAAGGGCTGCACCAAGGCCAGCTGAGCTGTCTCACCAGCCAGGCAGCCTGGGCAGTGGGGTTTGGGAACCTCCTCAGTCACGCTGGTGAAAATCATCTCAACTCAAGGCTCACCTTCCAGTGAGAAGCTTGAAGCAACAGCAGCAGCAGCCATATCTGAGGGAGAGGGCTTGGAGTCTGGGCATTTCTGATCATAAAGCCTGGGAAACCCTGAAGAAGCCTTGCACTCAGATATGAATGTGGTGGCTCTCCTTCACACTTCCAGCAGATGTTTATCCAAATGCCATCAGCTGCTATTTGCAAAGGGATTAAAGTGTGCAGGAGTCACTGAGGTATCTCTTAGCTAGATCTGGGTTTGGCCATTTCAAGTGCAATTGCAGTTTCCACCTTAAACTGCTCTTGGTTACCTACTTACTTTTTCATGCTTCCACTTTTCTGAAGACCCTCCAAATGCAATGAAAAACACTGGCACACTTAATCAGGGTTGATTCCCTGAAGAAAGCGCTGGGAAACAGCATTTAGAGACAAGAGCTGAGCATGCTGCATTTGCCAACCATATGCTGGGATATTTTCTTTCTTACTGGGCTCCACCAGTAGCTTGTATTTACAGGCATGGAATTGGAAACAACACAGATTGGGAGTAAGCAGCATTCAAAAATCATGTTGAGATTTAGCATCCTTTATTTCAGAGAAGGAAGCACAAGGAAGGAAAAAACAGAAAATGAGATAAGGGCAGATCACAGCAGAGGCTGCTGGGTAAACCACAGTTCTCACTGGCACCCCAGAAGAGAGGATTTAAAAGGCATGATTTGAAGGAGGGTAATTTGCAGAGAATAATAAATATAATAATTTCTAGAGAAGATGAAATTATGATGGTTGTAAGAAGGAAGCATCCCATGGAACTGGCTGGTTGCCAAATCCCACCATCAAGTGACTTCTGATGAATAATATAGGCCAGGGTTATGCCAAATTTGCATTGTTTCCACATGCACAGAGGAGAGAAAGAGTGGACTAAGCTGCCTTATCCCTTCAGCAAGTGACAGGACTGCTCCTGTTCTGATGAACCTCTCACTGCTCCACACAGGTTCCTCAGCCCCTCTGGGCCCATGAAACTTGCTCTGTCCCAGCCTGCAAGGCAGCTGTGCAGGGGACAGGGAGGACTACAAACATTGGAGGACAAGTATATGTGTAAGTCACTGCAGGGATGAGGCAGCCAGGATAGTGCTTACAGTGAACCAGAAAAGCAGCTGTTTTGAAGGACCCTCTTAAGACCTGAATTCTGCGGTGTAACACAAGTTGTGCAGAAATGCACAGCTCTTAAACCTGTTTTTCTTTTTTTTGGTTTTTTTGTTTTTGAAGAGGAGGCCCATCCACTGGCTCCAAAATATACTCCCTGCTTGCCTTGACTGCCTCTCTTTTCCAGCATCTATGACCTGCAGAAAGATCCCTCATGCCTTTCCTTTCCCAAGAGCCCACTTCACTTACAAGCTGCTGTGCACTGGAGACTCTCTCTGCATACCATCCTTTGTCTTACTGACCAACAAGCTCTGCTCCAAAGGCTGGATTCTGTTGCTGAATCTCCATGGGACTGACAGGAGCCAGCACACTGAGGGAAGCCCAAGCTGCGTTGGGTCAATGAGATATTAATTTAAATTCTGCTCTTTAAGATATTTTGCTGCCATAGCTAAGAGTGGTGGGTATGGCAATATTCCATAGGGCTTCCATGGCTTTGTAGCCAGGAGAGACAAGAGGCCGTAGCAAAAGCAGTTGCTGTGCACATGTGAGGCTGTATTTGTCATTCTAAACCAAGAAGGACATTTTAGCCTGGCTTTCTAAAGAAACAAAGCTTCTGTTTTCATGCTGCTTTTCCATCTGTTGCCCCTCTGATTGTTCCTCAGCAAATCTGGAGCCCATTGGCCAGTGTCAGCCAAATTTGACCATGGCACAGTGTGCACTTCCCTCTGCAGAGAGACGGGTGGCTTGGTGCAGGAGAAGGCAAGGATAGCCCCTCTCTTTCACTGGGAAAGACCAGAGGACAGGAGTGCCAGCTTTGCCTGGCAGCCCGTGCTTGGCTCTGCCTCCACCACAGCTTGTGCCCAACCACACAGGCTGGGTAAGACCCTGGCTACCTCGGCCAGTAACTGCTCCTGGTGGGGAGAGTTTCCTCCCTGACCATTGTGCTAGTCAGCTTTACCCTGCAAGATGACATCTGATAAACTTGGGCTCTCTAAGAAAATATCTCGCAGTTGTTTTGTGTTTGTGTGATTCAAAATACCCTGCCAGGAGATGATCTATTATTAAACTCCTAATTTTCTCAAGAATTTGTATTTTTGACCTGACACTGTTTTGAGGAAACCCTGTGAGGGATGTCTTTTTGCAGAGCAATCACAAGTGTTACTGTAAACACATGCCCCTATCAGTCCCTCTGTCTGACCTCACACCATCAGATAAGCAGGCTTAGCCTTCACATGTCTGTAGGGATTACTTTATATCTGTCCATAGCAGTGACTGGGATAAAGTGATATTTTCTGCAAATACAGTTTAGCCTTTAGGAAGTCACTGCTTACTCATGTGTTAACCTCAGCTCTGAGCAGGTGACCAAAGGCAGGCAGACTGCAGCTTGCCTGTGCTATAAATAAAGAGGAGCCTGCAGCTACAGCTGCCTGTACTCTGCTGCAGGTAAATATTTGTCCATGGAAGCTTGGGGAGGGCAGCTTGCATTTAAATGGCTGACCACAAATCCCCACAGGAGACTGCAGTAAAAATGATTTGGTGGCATCAGGTGCCACAAGGTATTAAGACTCCTAGGAAAAAAATAATAGTTCAGTTCATTATCTCAGTGACAGGTTGTTGACACAGAAAAGCAGTATTTGATACCAGAGACTCAAATAATGAAGAGTCAGAAGCCAGCTCAGGAGATGTACCTCTTAGGCTAAGGCAGGAGCAAGTACTTCAGGATTAGCCTAAGCATATTTTAAATATCTGAAAAGGCAAAGATTCTACAGTCTTCCTATCAAACAACATTTGTGATATATTTTCTTTCTAATGGGTATTCCATTCTCATTCTCTGAGCTGCATCCTCCCTGAAGTGTATTCAGCCTCTGACTTTGATTACAACTGTCCAAGTTTTCAGGAGCTGTTTTCCTATGCCCCAGTGACTTTCCTGGGTTGAAAATTTGACAGCAACAGTCATTTTGAATATCCTACTTCCTAAGACATTCAGGATGGGGATGACTCCTGATTCCAGCTTTGTAAAAATCTGATTTCTGACATGCTAATGAAAAGCTACGGGGCAGAGAGGGTACAGTGCAGGACAGTTTGAGAGAACTGCCCCTCCCAGCTCCTTGCAACACCCCTGGAGTTTTGTGTAGCCACAGCAGGTTGACTGAGGGTTAGGGTTCATCCCTACATGTCTCTGCTCCTTTGTATTCCTGTGTGTGGTGATGAAAACCAGTGCAGAGGGTGTGCAGAGCTCCAGCTGGGGTAGAAACATCAGAGCCCATTGAAGAGACCACTCAGCAGAACAGTCTTTTGGGGCACATTTGACAGAGAGTGGGGCCACCGGGTGAGACACTGCAAAAGCAGAGAGGGCAGAGAGCAGGGGAGGGAAAAAGGGGTCACCACACCACCCCAGCACCGTCATCACCCCCTGCCACTGCTTTGCTAAACTCCTCTGTCAGCAACACCAACCCCAAATTTCTTACCTTTGCCCCTTAAAGGCCTTTTGTGGCCTCTTTTCAGGCAGTTCAAGTGTCTCCATTTAGCAAAGCATAACACTCTCATTGATAAGGTGTTTTTTCCACACTGAACCATGCAGCAAAGGAGCCCCTCTGTTTAAACACCATGACATCACCTTCAAGGTCATCCTATAAATTCCTTCCTAAAATTATTTGTCACAAGCTCTGTGGGAAACGCAGTGAAGAATGAGACTGATGGGATGCATTGAATACACTGCCAAGCACGGATCTCTGCTCTGACTCTTGACTTTGAGCGTGGGAGCTTCTCTGTTGTGTTATATGTCACATTGGGCTGGGTTGCTGGCACATGGGCCACCTTTCTCTTTTATCTTTGCACAATGTGCACTCCAGTACAGAGCTGGAACCCTGAGCTCAGCCAGTTAATAAGCAAGTTGGTCACAGCAAAATGGAGAATGAGTATCAGTAGTATCAGTCCTTTTAAGGTCAGAACAGTCTCGAAGCTTTGTTAATACAATTTCAGTATTATTCTTTATGAAACAATCCTGTTTAACCAAGATGACCAGACTTTTCTCCTCTCTAATTTTAATGTGGTTTTATAAAATGGATACATTTGGCATGTCATCTGGAAACATTAACCAGGGAGGTTAAAAGGTGAGGCTCTTGGGTTTAAAGTATCCATTTAGTAGATAGATAAATGAATTGACTAAGTGCTACCCCATTTGTCATAGGGCTATTATACCTGATTTTTTTTCTGGTTTAGTTATAAGCTATTGGTTAATGGAGTAGAATTAGATTTTTACAGAACTCTGTGCAGATAATTTTCTTGGAAAACATTTTGAAGAGCCTGCCCAGAAGATGAGATGTGATGTTCCACTGCTGTCTGATGGATTGGCCCTCAAACAGCAGGACTGCAGCTGCAAGTGGTAGCCTGTGGCTCCTCCATTAAAGTTTCTGCACTAGCACAGGAGAGCTGTAATAAAGAGAAATGACATATTAATGTGGAAGTAAGTTCAAAGCCCTCAGATCTGAGCATCATGGGACATTAAGGAAATGTAACATTTGATCTAGAGCAGGGCTACTTGGCCTGGGGAGCTTCAGGTCCAGAGTCATCACATCTTAAAGTTCTGTGTGCCAACTGTTTAACTTGGGCTTATCTGTCCTCATGAGATTAATCCAAATAAAGAATAATACCAGGGTAACTTCCTCACAACAGGATCCCAAAGCAATGGAGAGTCATCTCAAACAATATAAATACTGGGTGATGTAAAACCTGGCTGGATAAAACAGTGTCTATTAAATATAACAAAAGTTATCCTGCACCAGCTGGGACAGAAGTAGGGGCAGATTTTCCCCTATATTTTCCCTATATTTTCCATTAATATTTTCCTCTGTAAAGCTCCCTGCCTTTCCCATATTCTAACATCTCAGTCAGGCTGAGGAAGGTACAGAGGGAAAGCTCTGGGACATTCCAGGGTTATGAAGTATTTAATCCCCAGGACACCCTTATCTGAAGTTGGTTGAGACAATTCAGACAGAAATAGGTCCCATCCTAACACAGAGTAAAGGGAACAGAGGATGTTTTCTAGTGGATAATTGACAGGATTCCACAAAATCACCACCAAGGCATTACAGAATTTATTTTTTTTTTTAGCCCTAGCAGTGAGGCTGAAGATGCATAAAACACAGAAGGACTCTGCATAAGGTGAGGGGCAATTCCCTATACACTCAGCAGGGCTTATTTGCCCCCACAAGAGGTCTAGAAGAGGGTGGTGTTATTCCTTCAGTACATATCTCCTTTGATGCTCTCTATTTTTATCAAGCAACAATGATTTTTTTCACAGTATATCCTTGACCTTACATATGTTCATTCCCAAGCTCTTGATATCATTCTGTTTTTATCTTTACTCCTCCCTTGTTATACTTTCCTTAGCAAACAGAGTCTCATGATGCTCTCTGTGGCTGGGAGAGGAACTCCCTCAGCACAACCCCGGATCTCACTTGCTGTTCTCTGTTAAAATCCTACTCAGGAAGCCCAAATGCCTGAACAAAAGCTGGCAGTGTGTAGGTCGACCTGCTGCTCTCATGTTCACTTTTAGCCCCCAGCCATGCTGTGTTCAGGTTTTTTCTCTGCCTTGAAAACTGTTTGGGAGCATCTTGGCCATTTTGTTCTGGGTGTGTGTCTCAGGCAGCTGAGAGGATTGGGTACTCTGATTGGCACCCCTGTGTTTTATGAACAAAATGTTAATATTGTGAATAGTGAGCTGCTTTAGGACCACAGCTTGGCATGTTAGTCATGCAGAACTGAAAGTGGACTTGCAGTTGAGGTCCAAAATAGCCTGTGAATGCCTCACCAGAGAGGCTGGGATGACAGGCACCCAGCTTCCTAGCAGGTGCTCATTTCTTTCACATGGAGCTACTGTTGGAGGTCAGGGCCTCTTTATTGGAACATGATGTGACTGCATCACTTCTGTTATAGTACAAAGAACAGAGTCATCCCAGTGACACTGAGAGTGGGCCTTTCAGTGAGGTGAATAAAAAACAAACTCTCTCTGTCACTGCAAACCTGTGATGGTGTCAGTACAAATCACGGGATAACAAGAAAGAGGTGCTCCCAGCTACCATATCAGATACATTGTCTCTCTCTAGGTTTTGTCTCAGAAAGCTCCCACCACTTTTTTGGGGGGGTTCTGCAACATGCAAGTGTTCAGTTTTGGAACTGATGCTCATCAAGTCATGGAAATATTGGCTGAAAGTCCCCTCTGCAGGTCTCCTACTGCAAATGTCTTCCCTAAAATCCAACCTGGCTCTCCCAAACAGCAAACCAAACCTGGATACCACTCCTTGTATTGTCCACTGCTCCTGAAAAGTATCTGCTGTTTGTGTCTCTCTGCTGGGTGGTTGTGGCCACCTCCAGCTCACCTGTCCCCAGCCTAAGCAAGCCCAGCTCCCTGCAGCTCTCTGAGGGGGAACATCCTGCAGGCCCTGAACACATCCAGCCACACTGGGCCCTGCCAGTTTCCCCACATCCCTCTTGACCTGGGAGGGCAAACCATGGCTGGACACAACCAGGTACAGTCTCCCCACTGCCAAGCAGTCTGCAATAAGTAACTTCTCTCAGAGCTGGCTGTCCTCCTCCCCAGGAACACACACACAGGCTTTCTGAGGGAGGAGGTGCTGTCAAAGGCACTCATGGGTTCTTTTTACCCAGGAAGTTGTTCAGTTGCTTTTTGTACCTCTGTAAAGTTTGAATCCAAAATCTCCTCCAGCAAGGAGTTTTACGGATTTCTTGCACAATGTGTGAAGGACCACTTCCTCCTGCTTGTGGAGAGCTTGCTAATTGCTAGTTTCATTTCTTGTTCTCATACAAGAAAGCACAATGAACCATTTATCATCCTCCTGCCCTTCCTAATTTTATAGGTCCCTACAGAAGTGATAAAAAAAGAGGACAAAAATAAACGAGGAAGACAAAGGCTATATTCTGCTTTTCTCTCCCTTTATTTCCTGAAACATATGACTCCTCACACTTCATTTGAGCATCACCTTTGGAGATTGTCTCCCACTGTTTTCTTCTCCTTTGTCTTTAATGCACTTCACCAGTGAACAGCAACTAGGAGTAACTGAGGCCATAAACAACTATTTTCCTGCTCATTTACCTGTGTTGTTCTGGCAATTGCTTAATGGTAAACATATGACTTACTGACACACTTTAGACCACAATGCTAACAAGTTTAATTCCTTGCCTTTGAAGGACAGGCTAATACAATTTTCCTCTGCATTCCTCCAGGCCATAGAGTCAAGAACAGCCACAGGCAGAGGTGCTCTCAAGACCCCCAGCTGCATTATCATCTGAATTTCATTAGGATTCTGAATAGTGCCGCTGATGAAGTTGACTGGGGAAAAAAGGCAACTTAATCTGTTAAAGAGCTGCAAAAAAAGAGCTGTAATTCTTTCTGAAAGATTGTTTTAGCTTCTTGCTCTGCTAATCTGATGTTTGTTTTTATAAGGACAGTCAATTTGCATCCTCAAGCAACAGTTTTAATGTCTGCTCAATATATGCTGTTTACAGGATTTAGAAGTCACTGATCTTGCAGGCAGTTTGACATTCAGCAAAGAACAAGGCCTGAAGGGAAGGACACAGCCTGCAGGACACCACCCCAGCCTCCATGAGAGCTTTGCTACAGCAAGGGATTCAGGCAGAGGCTGAGGGAGGGGCACACTTCTAAGCCTCTCCTCTGAATCTGACACAGGCAAGAAGTCTCCAAGTCCTCAAAATGTTTTATTCATCCAAGGCTTGCTGGAAAATAAGCTGGCCATCTCCATGGAGTGGGAAAACTGGTGTGGAGTACAGCTGGTGGTGTCCTGCTAATACCAAAACAAGGGGCTCCCACTCTTCACTGTGTTGACTCGGTTATCCTGAGTCTATCACCAAGGGAGGACAGTGTGTGTCCTGTGAGCAGGAGATGATGATGTAGAAAGAACAAACAGCCTCTGTATGGGAAAGGGAATTATCAGGAGGGCTGACAGTAACCCTTGCCAGGGACTTTCCCCGTGCTTATTAACCATCCAAAGCAAACTGAGCTGCTTATTCCTGGGCCATGAGGTTAAAGATGGTCTCTGTTTAACACACAGGTGTGCTGACAGGGAGGCAGGCTGGACTGTGGGGGTTTTTATGCTGCAGAGCCACCCCATATAGAAGAAAGTTCCTGGGCTGCATGCAGAGGTAGACACGACCTTGCAACAGAGAGACACAAGGCAGCAGCCAGAATCCTTGATCTGATCCTTTGGATTGGCTGAATGCATGCTGATGTTCGCGTGGTGCTTGGGCTACGGTTTAGAAAACAGCTTCTTGTGCAATAGATCGTAATTCCTAAAAGGAGCTGAATCTTGGTTTTTCCTCCCCAATGCTTCGGTGGTGGCTCTTCTCCTAAAATTATTGAACGGCACCACCTTGTGGGTGCGCGGAGGTGCGGAGACTTTTCCATCTTTATTCCATGTGCGGACCCTGCTGGGGTACATCTGAATAGCGACGCATGCAAAGGGTGATTCATTCTCACGCTGCTTCTCAAAGACCGGGCACTCACCAAGAAGTGCTTTTCTGCTTGTTCGCTGGCAGCTGATAGAAACAGATTTTAGTGCTTAGGTGTTGATTTTCAGAGCTTAACTGATTCTGCCTTTGCTAGAGGTTGTATTCGAAAACTGTAAACAGACAAAATAATTGACACTTTCCAATTATAGCGAAAGTGCAGAGGAAAACCGCTGAAATACACGTTAAAGATCATCTGCCCAGGATGCCACTTCTTACCTTTTTCAAGGTGTGAAATCCACGTGTCAGCTTGTCCATGCATCACACAACTCCCTAAACTCCTGAAAATAAGGTGTAGGGGGAGAATTTACCATATTGTACTCATGAGTTTGCCTTTAGGGATTACCCTGGCTATGACAGACAGCACATGTCCTAAACTGCAGTTTCTGGGAAGCATCAGACATATGTTTGTGAATAGAACAGCCTGTGTACATTGACTCCAAGACTTCCCAGAAAGCACTGGCTGCATGTTGTGTATTTTATATAGCATTAGGATTCACGTTACCATGGGTATGCAGGAACCCAGGACGCTAAACAGGAGCTATGGGACAGTGTGAGTGTGCGTGTATGGAGTACCAGGTTTTTGGTCAAGTGGGATTATCATGTATAAATCCAAGAAGCTCCATGAAGTCTACCCAGACAAGATTTTACAGAGTGATTAGGATGATGTCCTAAAAAACTCATATATTGTAGCCTAAACCACATCAAGAAAACGGATCAGAATCTTAAGTAGAATATGGACAGGTGAGCAGACACATTCATACAATTCCATTGTCCACGGGGAGAAACAATAAAAACATAAATAAGTACAAATGGTTAAACTGCCAATTTTTTCAAGCTTGCTTCTCAAACTCGGTTTCATTTTTGGAAGAGCATTTTCCTTTCACAGTGTTGCCCCCCAGCCATGTGCCCACCCAGGTTTTTTCTAGGCAAAGCTACAAGGGCTGGATGCAAGGCTGTGCCAGAGATGTGCTGAGACACCATGGGCAGAACAACATGGTCAAAGCAATGTGGTCCACAAAGTGAGGATTGCCAAGAAAAGGGATGGGGAAAGCTTGCCAGGGGATTAGAGAGGTTTCTGAGAGCAGGCATTAGGATAGGAATGGGAAGGCACCAGGCCAGTCAAAGCAAGGCTCTGCAAGGGGCAGTTTGCTGTGTGCTCCCAATAACCCCATCTGAAGTGTTGCAAGAGCACAGAGTGAATGACAGTGTTGTCCCCAGGACACCCACAGCCTGACAATAGCCTGGGGTGTGCTGAGGAGAGAGCTGAGCAGTGAGAGCAGGTGGGTGATGTGAGAGGCAGCAGTGCTGGCACATCAGCAGCCAGCCCTCTGTGGGTGCTTTTTCCAGCCAGGACAGTGGAGCACAGTTTAAAGCAGGGATCTGGAAGAGGAAAATGAGCCAGGCTTAGAGACAGTGATGAGGATTTCCTCCTCACTCCCCTGAACACAGGGGAGTGTGGGAGAAATTTGTGGGAAAATTGTGTGGGAGAAAAGATGAAGATGCTTACTTGGAAATTCAGAATACTGATGACAGCAGTGACCTCTGGGATAAATCAGAGACTGCTGTCAATATCCAGTTGTTGAAGAGCAATGGTAAGAAAGAAGGGAATTTACAGGCTGATGTGATTCAGCAGTGAATGTTTTCAAAAGGGATTAAAGGAAGTGAGGGAGCCCCTCTAGTGGAAGAATCCAAGAAAGGCAATCTCAGCCATTAGCTGACAAAATTATCCTAATGCAGCATCCAGGATGGTCACAAATGTGAATCAAGATTGTCCCAAAATTAACTGTGGCATCATTTATATTATGGTAGGGAAAACCCCCTCAAACCTGAAGAAAACTTCCAACAGTTTCTACCCAGCTGATCACAAGAAAAGCTTTTCCTGACTTGATATCTGGTGAAGGAGCCAAGCCTGAGCATGTGAACAGAACACCCCTAAGATGCACACAAATTTAAAATCATATAGAAACAGTAGCATATTTCAGAGTCTTTTAGCCTGGACTTCAGAAATCTCTCTTCATTCACCAGGTGCTAGGGAGGGTCACAAAGACACTAAAATGCTCAGATTAAATATTGGTCCCACCTCTTGTGTGAATCTGAGGTAGCCAGAAAGACTTGCAGCATGTCAAAAACCATAATACAATGGGAAAGGAAAAGGCAGTGCCTGCCTCTGTTATTGGGGGAAATCACTAACCCTGTGTCCACCTCAGTTTCCAATTTGTAAAGTAGGGTGAAGAGCAGTTCTTCACTCTTATAAAAAGGCACGTGCCAAAAATCATGAAGGCTCTGAGATGCCAACATACTCAGGAGAGGGAACCAGCTTAGTGTCTGGGCTTGATGTGTAGTGGCACCAACTTTAAGAGCTTGCAGATTCTGTTTTAGCCCTGAGCTGCCAAACAGGACAGCAGACCAGCAGGGCTGTGCTGGGAGAGGACAGCTCCAACTGCAGAGCAAGCTTGCTAGTGACAGCCACCTTCTGCTCCAGGAGCCGTGGCTGTCAGGAGGACAATGCCTCTGCCTGATGAAGAGGATGAGGAAGATAATGTCCATTAGACACCTGTGATAGTTTAACACTTGGATTTTATCCTGCAGCAACACATTCAATATTTCCACCTATTTATGTGGTGGTTTGGGGCTGTATTTGACAGGCTTTAATGTAAACATGGTGTTGCTGGCACACCGACAGCTTTTTTTTGGCATTGCTTTTACAAAGTCTTTACATAGAATGAGTTGATGTGTGACTCATGTAAATTCAGATTTTTTTTACTTTGAGCAGATGTGGCCCCTCAGTGTGAGCCTGAAAACAGTTGGGGTGTTGCTGGGATTTATTTACAAACCTCCAAGCCAGCAGTTTCAAATCTGTGTTAAAGTTAGATGCCTGTTTCCATGACAGATGGTCTCATTTTGAGAAGGAGTGAGTCTTGACAACTGGGGCTGGCTGGGAGAGTGAATTTCTGTTTCATAAAGATGATTCTATTTTCAGGGTATTTTCAGATCCCAGATCAAGATTTAAATCTCCAAATTCAAATATCGTTTAGGGATGAACAACATTTCATCTTGCCAGCATCAAGGCTCCTGCTGATCCCTGGCTGCTGCCAGTGTTTATCCAGGCTGCTGGAAGAACGAGGAGTCCTGGCTCTGTTGCCACCTGCCAGACAGAGCTGTGGGGTGTCAGGAGTGAAGGCTGGCTGGGAACATATTTCAGGGGGTTGTGCACTTCCCAATTGCGCTGGTGTTCAGGGAACAAGCCTGAGCCCGTGGGCTGTCCCTGTGATTTGGCATGGCAGGATTGTGGTAGGGGGTCCCTGGGCTCCACAGCAGCCCTGGAGGTAAAAGGACCCGAGAAAGGTTGTCATAGAAACCCTGATTGTTCTTTAGCCCTGACAGGATCAGATCTCATCAGAGGTTTTTCTGGAGCAACTCAGAGGAGAAGCATTTCCGTAAAAATATCCCAGCTCTTCCACTGAAGACTCCAGTTGCATTGAACAAGCAGTGCCTGCTGCTGCTCCAGCCTTCAGGAGATGAGGGGGGACACAGCCCAGTGCCACCCTCCCCTCCTGAAGCAACAGCTCTGACAGGGGGGAGGAGCCCCCACCGTTGTCACACAGAGTGCCTGCTGAAGCCTGTGAAGTCACATGAGGTGTCTGACATTGGTACCAAGGAGCTCCAGGTTATTTTCCCTGGCCTCCAACTACTTTTGTGGAAAGGTAGGGAGCTTCACTAGCTGCTTCTGTCAGCTCTGTGCAGGTGTCTTGTGTCCTTATCCCATCTCAAATAGCACAAGATTTTACGTTTCAGGGCAGCAGCCCCCTGGGAATTGTCTGTCATTGTCTATATCACTGCCAGGCAAAGCAAAGCGAGGGCAGGTCCTGTACAGGGCAGCAGCCCCCTGGGAATTGTCTGCCATTGTCAATATCACTGCCAGGCAAAGTAAAGGGAGGGAATGCCCCATACCTGGTTGTCCTGGGTTGACTATATGATGCTTTTATCCCCAAATCGTCTCATTGGTTTATGCTGAATAATAATAAGTTTTGCACCTTTAAGACTTGTTGCAGAGAGTGAAAGGGGGGAGAGAAGAATCGCACAGTTGCAGCCCTGGAGGTAAAAGGACCCGAGAAAGGTTGTCATAGAAACCCTGATTGTTCTTTAGCCCTGACAGGATCAGATCTCATCAGAGGTTTTTCTGGAGCAACTCAGAGGAGAAGCATTTCCGTAAAAATATCCCAGCTCTTCCACTGAAGACTCCAGTTGCATTGAACAAGCAGTGCCTGCTGCTGCTCCAGCCTTCAGGAGATGAGGGGGGACACAGCCCAGTGCCACCCTCCCCTCCTGAAGCAACAGCTCTGACAGGGGGGAGGAGCCCCCACCGTTGTCACACAGAGTGCCTGCTGAAGCCTGTGAAGTCACACGAGGTGTCTGACATTGGTACCAAGGAGCTCCAGGTTATTTTCCCTGGCCTCCAACTACTTTTGTGGAAAGGTAGGGAGCTTCACTAGCTGCTTCTGTCAGCTCTGCGCAGGTGTCTTGTGTCCTTATCCCATCTCAAATAGCACAAGATTTTACGTTTCAGGGCAGCAGCCCCCTGGGAATTGTCTGTCATTGTCTATATCACTGCCAGGCAAAGCAAAGCGAGGGCAGGTCCTGTACCTGGTGAATTTCACCATGATCCTGGTCAGGGAAAGCAGCATCCCTCCAGCCTAACTCCTGGCCCCTAAAGCCTGGATTTTTATTCACACACCACAGCTTGGTGCAGAAAGGCAAAGCCTGAGCACAAGAGGAAGAGGGGAGAAGCCACACTCAGTGTGCTACACACAAGGCAGCTGGGGCATGTGCTGCTGGGCAGAGGGGAGCTTGCAGTCCCAGAACACCGATGTAGGCCATGGCCCTCCATCAGCCTGCATTATTATTAGGGCGGCACCCTGAGGAATTTTGCTGCCAGTGGTGTAACTCTTCTTCAAATTATCTCATATGCCATTAAGAAGAGGGCCAGACTGATTTTTTTTTTGGTTTGATTTTAGTACCTTGCAGTTGACATCGTGAAGGAGTGTTTGCAAAGGCAGTCTGACATGTGTCACCCAGAAAGCTGCCTGTAAACATGAGTTTGTGCATGTTATGGAGAGAAAGAGCTTCTACTTTTTAAGTTTTCACCTAAAGAAAACAAAACCAATAAAATAAGACTAAAACCACCCAAAAGAAAACCAGCATTCCACTGACACCTATATTAAAAATTTAAGCCATCCCTCTAAATGTCAATGATCTGAAAGTTCAGCTGATTTCTTTCTGCCTTTCACTTTTGGTTACTTTACAGTGAAGGTTTTTTCTTCATCACCAATTATAAACTTTATTGAAAGGGGACAGTTTTGCTCATGATGGGCAGAAGATTATTTTTAAACAAAATATAGGAGTCGTTAACTTAAATCCTGCATTATGCCAAGGCAGTCCAACATCCTTTGGAGCATTCCTGATGAATATTTCATTCTCTTTAATTAGTCACAAATAGAATTTATTTTTTTGTACTGTATCAACCAAGTATATGAGCCAAAGGCTTCATTCAGCAAAAGGGTGACTTTGTGAAGATCTTTAAATTTCCTGTTCAATTCAGTGGCTGTTGGCTGGGATGTCATTAAGGGCTGTTAGGCACTAGCAGCTCTTTCAGGGTTTCTGGTATTGATAATATTTGTGTGGTCACATAGCTCACAGGTGTCTAAATCTAAAAGTGCTCTAAGCATTTGTGAGTTACCAAAATGCTCCTCTGTTAAGCAGCCTTACGGAATTTCCTGCTTTCATTTTGCAATGTATCTGCTCTTGAGTGGATTTTCAGGGGCTGACTTCAAATATACATAGAACCATGAAGATGGAGGAAAATAGAGACCAGCTGCAGGTTAGCAAGGATCTGAACTCATTATATGTGATAGTAGAAGCAATTTGTCACTGTCGGAGTCATCACAAGTGCCCTGCTCAGGGAATCCACTCTTCCAATACAATTCTTTGAGCAAAGCATTAGAGATAATAAAGTCCAGAGGAAACTTACTTGGACAAATACAATTTTCAGGTAGTTCTGAAAGGGTTATTGTTGATCAGACTGTGCACTTCTCCCAGATTAAAAATCCTTTTCAGATAAAACCACTGGAAAGTGTGGAGAACAGTGGTGAGTGGTTATCTTTGGCTGTGGATAAAGTATTTTGTCTGTGAGACAATAAAATGCAGGGCATAGGAACTGGCACTCTTGATGACTGAATTAGTTTTGAAATCTGTCTCAGTCTATGAGACCTCAGAAGACACTGAAAATACTTTCCTGACAAATAATTTTGTAATTACACTGGGGCTGAAGATTGTTTTCAGTGACCTCCAGCAGTTAATTATGGGCTCATAAATTGCAGATTATGGGGTTTTACATAGCTGCACAGCTTAGATTTTTCTTTTATAGTAGATTCAATAAAAATAATTTTGAAAAATATGTTCATGCCTTTTTGGACTGCGAGTTTTGTCGACAGATGCAATGAAACTGATACATCCTGCAGGGCAGCTCAGTCTCCTGGCACTGACATTTCCCCCACAAAAATACCCAGAAGTTAACTTTCTGAGCAGCTCTGGTTTGCAGTAGCAATACAGCACAAAAGCAACTACAAAAGTTCAGAGAAATTTGTCATCATTTTGTTAGAAGTGGCCCAGCTGTAGTTTTTTATTTTTTTGCCCATCTACATGGTGGTAGGATTTTAGATTTGCAGTTTTGGTGTAGTGTCAGTTCCTGCATATGCACAGAACAAAGATCTTAATTTACAGAAAAAATAAAAACTTACTTTGGAGACTGCCAGGCATTTAGCCTTGCTGATAACACATAGCACTGAATTCCTCAGGTTAATTATGGCTGGTGTAAAAAAGCATTGCTTTTTGCCAGTATTGGAAACCAAATGTATTCATGCCTTCCTGAATGCTTTCTCAGCAGTTGACAGCCTTGACATTTACATAGGGGTGTGGTGAAACAGGGCACCGACACCCGTAATCATCACGAGGAAGGAAAGCATCCAATGATATAAAACTGTTTCACAGTCTCTGCCTTTCCCTGGAAAAACAGCATCTGGCTCAATGTAGGCACAGACTGTCTGCAAGGGCTTTTTTTGTTCTTTAAACAGAACTCAGCTGACAGGTTACTTTCTGGAAGAGGCATGGTAATCTGTCTATTTATGTACTGCCTTTGAGAGATGAAGCCTCAAATTAGGATAGGAATTGGGAACTGAAACAAAAGGGTTTACAGAAATGGGAGACACTGGGATTCTTGGCATGTAGGCTCTGTGCAATCAGGTCTCAAAAGCATTTTTAAAAAATAGAATAATAAGAGCTTTGTTGTTTTTATAGCTGATTAAACTGAGCTGACATCTCATCCTGGAGACATTAGCATACTGCTTGATCTAACCCACATTTGAAGATGTGTATGATGTACAGTGAGAGCTGGAAACATCATTATCCTTCCTTTGGAGTCAGCCCAGTGTTTACTGAGTGCCTGCCTTTGGAAATGGGCAATCCCTCCCTGGGAGCTGACAGAGGAAAAACATTTGATTTGTGGTGGTCAGGATTCTGCCCTGAGCAGCCTGCAGCCCTTGACAGTCTTCAGGCTCTGGCAATCCCACTGGCTCTCACATGAGTTCTCCTGGAAATGGAGAGCTCAATAAGCCAAACTCTTTATTTGGGCACTGGATCTCATATCAATGTTCAGAAAACAGGATTACACTGGTTGTACCTCATTGCTCTGTGTTTTCTCCAGTGCTCTGACGAAGGTCTCTCCTCAATTCTGCCACCTCCCCTGGGTCCTGCTCCTGACCCATCTCCTGGCCCAGCTCACTCTTTGTCCTAAGCCCAGTCCAACTTGAGACCTCAGCACCCATCCCTCTTGCTTGTTCAGACCCCAGACTGTGGGGTTGCTGAGGCTTAGGAGGAAGATGGCTTTTGGAAACACTCAATATCCCCACATCCCTCATCTGAAGGTAAGGGAGGTCAGAGTCAGGGGCCACAGCTGGTATTGTGCCTCAGGTCTCTATCACTCAGGTCACACAATGACAGCCAGAGAGCTGTGGCATGCCTTTGCAGCTGGCCAGTGCCATGCAGGGACACACACACTGGGGTTATGTGTGCCCAGAGAGATGAGAGTGGCTCTAAAAAAAAGCAGTTAGCTCTCACCTGGGGTAGAGATGGGCGCCTGCCAAGTATTCTATAAATTAAGCTGTCTCTATAAATTGTCCTGTGACACTGGAGACAGAAGATTCTGTTTGAAGATCCATATTCACCCTGCTTTCACAGCTCTCACAGCTGTGGAGATGCTCTCACATTTGCAGCAGGCAGGGCAGCTCATTGTCTGGCATTGCTGTCACCACACTCCTGCTGCACTGACTGCTCTCAGTGACCAACACACTGCTGTCATGCTGCTTCTAAAAGGTTTGCTCCCTGTCAACACCCAGACATGCTGGAAATGTTTCCTATATCAAGGGCTCTGTCTATACCCTGAGTTTAAAAGTGGACAAAGGAAGAGGAGGAGGCACACTCAGGTCTGTGCAGGTTGTCTGGGGCTTGTTGCCGCAGAGCTCCAGACTAACTGCACTTGGGAAGTGAGGCTCTGAGGGGAACTGGGACACAACAGGACAGCCCTTCACAGGTGGGATAAACAAGAACCTGCAGGAAAACACTGTATGGCTTCCCCAACATTTGTAAGTGCTACAGATCTTGGTACAATGTCCAGCTGAGCATCTGGGTGTAGCAGTATAAGCAGAACACGTGTGGATTACAGCAGTGGTCAACCAGCAGCACAGACATCACCTGAAAGTCCTCCATCTGTCTCCAGATGAGTCCCTCTTACATATATTGTATATATAGATATGCATATATATATACTCGATATAGTACACATGTCTGTTGCATGTGAGGTAGTCATCTTTACTTCCAAAGTTCTGCAGGTAAATAACCATTTGGGGTTTGATTTGTTCTGCATGTAGCAGATCAGTTGGTCCCATTACAAGTAATTCAAAGGCTTTCCAAAGTGGTAAATCTCTGCTTATTTTCATTTCCTGCCTCTAGCAATGTAGTAAAAAATTGTCTCATTTACTGTTTGAAACCTGCAAGCAGAAGTGAAATCTTCTGCGATCCAGGACAGGTCAGAGCATAGATTTTTCCACTGTCCCAAAGCCTGGTTTAGTCAGCTGGATGAATTAGAGCTGGTAAGTGTGTAGCAGGGCATAAAAGAAACCCTTCATGCTCTGTAAAAGCAGCCTTGAGGTGCAGCAGGGCTCTGCACAAGGGCACTAATTTGTCACACAGAGTGTCCCCAAGCTGCACTGCACAGCCCGGGCTGGACGTGGAAAGCAGGACACAGCAAGCATTTCCTAGAGCCTCACTGTGGCTGAAGGCCATCCCCAACAGATAAGTTTTTCCTTCCCAAGGAAAGGAAAAAGACCAGCAGACACAATCCCGAAAAAGAGAGTGCCTCTGAAGAAGGACATCCTCTTGTTTTGTGCTCAGGCATCTGATATCTGACAACTGATTTGCTTCTTTGTATATCCTGGCTGGATCATCCTGAGCCTTCCTGCACAAAGGGCACGGAAAAATTGAAATCAATTTTGCCTGGAAACAGATGCCAATTAAGGTCACTGGAGAAGGGCAGAAAGGGAACAAGAAACATCTCACTGGAGTTGTTGACACAGATAGGATGCTGGAGATGCTCCCAATCTTTCCCAAAGCTTTTTGTTTTTCTGTTTCCCAAGCAGCTTCTTCCTTGAAGTTTTTCCTCTGTGTGTGCAGGCAAAAACATGGTGGAAAGAGGTGAGCTGAGCTCACATGGATCACTGGAGCTTGTGGCAAGGCTGCTCTTCCCTTAATGGAGAGAAATGTCTTGCTTCCACCAGGCAGTGAAATGACAAACGTGAAAGCTTCACTTCCAGTTTAGTCCCAGTGACCAAAAACTGCTGTTGGGTTTTTCTTTTTCCAGAAGGTCTCTTCACTCACTTTTGTTCCCACAGTTCTTCTCATTGCCCCCTGTAACTTTGTACAGAGGGGCAGGAGGAAGAAATGACAGGGAAAGGTTGCTAGGCCTAAGCCCCACTCTCAGCAGGCAGTACACAAAGCCTTTCTGCTTTGACTTACTCCAGAAACAGGACCCAGTGGAACCCTCTGTCCCTGCAGCACAGTTTGGCCATTGCTGGCACCAGGCTGCAGGCTCTGGACTGAGTTTCCAAAGGCTCAGGACCGAGGCCTGCCAAACTTGCTTTGCCTGGACTACTACAGAGAGCCTGTTGCTTTGTTTCAGTTTGGTTTAGCTGTAGGTACACTTTCCTCCTTCTAGCCAGGTGCCTGCAGCTGATGGGGTTTACTTTCACTAGCACTGCATGGTAGAGTCATAGTTTTATACCAGCTCTGCTGTGCACCAAGAGGTGTTCACAACTCCAATTTCACACTCTGGAGCTAGCAGAGGTCATCGTGGGCTTGGTGTGACAGCAGAGGTCCTGCAAGGTGGAAGCACAGGGTGCACTGAGGGGGGCTGCAGGCCCAGTGGGATGAGAAGAGATGGGGCACAGATGGGAAGACTCTGGAGCACTCACAGCTACAAACCACTCGCCTGAGGACAGCCAGAGAAATGCAGATACACAGCTGGACGAGAATGGTTTCAGGGGTAGAAAAGAGGACAAATAAATAATATCTTACATGTAGAGATTCAGACTCTATTGTGAATGTGGATGTGAAATGGAGTTGCAAACCAATGAAGAAAAAAACAGGTGTAAAAGTATGTGACAAATCATAAAACTGCCCCCCAGGAGAAACTGGAGTGAGGAAGAAGAAATCATCACCATCAACCTCACATTCCTCCCACAGAACAGCTCCAGATGCTGATGATTTCCTGTAACACCACCATCAGAATGAAACCACCAATGTTAGGATTTAGATGAGCATGGGCAGGGGGAACATAACATCAGCAATAGGGATAGACGATAAGAAGTGTGCAAAAGGCTTCAAATGATGTTTTAATTATTATTATTGCTATTGATTTTTCTTTCTGATAGGAGTATTACTTATTTTTCTGTAAAAATTTGACCTGGACTAATAATGATTTTTTATTAGCATGCTAAGATTTCAGTTCTACTAACATTCAGTTCTTGTCTTTATATGTAAGGTATGTTTCCCTTTTGTCCAGAAACAATATTTTGAGCATAAAACTGTAAGGTTTCTGAATAGCTCAGAAACATTCTGTATTTCTCACAGGTTCAAAATAACCAAATACTTTATAAGCTGAAATCACCATCAAATGTGAAAAATGCATCTGCCCAGGAGAGATCTAAAGAGCTTCTCAGCCTCAGATGGAAAGGTAAATGGTGTTTTGGGTAAAATCAGCTTTTTAGTTTTTCCCTTCAAACCTGTTCCTGCTGTCTTGGATGTTCTCTCTGTGAGTCAAAACTGATTCTATTCCTCTTCTAGACTGCACTTTGTCAAAGAGGAAAGCCTCAACAAACACCTTATGAATTAGGAGCCATTATTTTTAGCCACACATCAAAATTCAAAGAAATAAATAGAAACTTCCAAACTTCTAGTCTTCCTATAGTTCCTCAGTGAAGCTTTCCATATCAATGTCTTCCATTTGTAATGGTTCTGTAATGTTTTATGGATGTACTATGCTTAGAATAAAATCCAGTAGCAATATGTTGCCATCAAAAAGGTGCCCTTAGCACCAGCTTTTCTAAACTCCTAGAGAAAAAAAAAAGAAGAGGCCAAGGCCAAGCCATGAGAGCAGACAGACCTGCACCATTTGGAATCATAAAGAAGTGAGCAAACCACCTGAGAGACTCCTAGTTTTGGGCTGGGCTTCCTAGGCAGAATTGCAGTGTAACCTGTAATTACAAGGTACAGTGTAATTAGAGATATTTTCACATCCTGGACATCCTGGAGCTGTGGTGTGGAGGTGATTGGCCAGAAGCCTCATGGCCATTCCTGATGCTGGGGTTTTGGCTTTCCTCTTCATTGGAGATACTTGCAGAACATTTTTCTCTTGACTTCTATGTGTCTCTGCACCAAGTCAACTCATAGGACTACCTAAAATTAATCTGTGACTAAAAGCATGTTTCAGGCGCTCCTTGAGCTCTGACAAGCTGGGTGCTATGAGCACTTCCCATGGCAGCTTTATCTTGAAATAAACAGAGCAGGAGACTTTTCTCCTTTTAATGCCTTTATTAAAATTGATCAGCTCAAGATTGGGAAGCCTGATGGGTTTGCAGACTCCATCTTCTTTCCCAGCGTGGCTCAGAGGAGGAAGATATGCACAGTTTTGTCCACTAGGAGCAGAGCTGGGGATCCAATCCTCACGGTAGCTTCTAGGCGAGCCCCAATCTTTCTGCTTTCCACTGCTTCCCGGCTCCGGGTCCCGGTTCAAGATGACTTCCCTAGTCAGGGCGAGGGGCACAAAAGTTTTCAGCATTTCTGCAGGCTCAGCACTCTGTTCCTCATGTCCAGGAATCACTCTAATGTCTTAATTTTGCATTGGCTCGTTGTTTTTGGGGTCTTTTTGGTAAGCCCGACCCTTCCCATGGTACGCTGGTCCCGAAGTTAATCTGCATATTCTAATGCCCGCCCCCCCCCAAGTTTCATCTTTTCTCTCTCACTGTCTGGGGAGAAGAGCTATCAGCTCTGCCCTGTCTAGAATCTTTACTGATACAATAAGAACGATTCACTCTAACGACCTGTAAGTAAGTAAGCACTGCAGCCGCAACACTAGTCTGCTTGCTTTTGTAACTTTTTCTACAAAAAAATGGGCAGAATTTTGTTTATAACATATCTTAACATCTGCAGCAGGTGAGGGTTGTTTAATGGCTATAAAGCTTTGGAAGATGTGCAAGATCTAGACCCAGTTTTGTGAGTGGCTTTGGTTTTCTCTTTGGGTGACTCCAAACAACGTTTGGAGATCTGATACTTGAATTCTTTCCAGTTTGAATATACTTACTATATTTTTTTCTTCTTGTGAAATGAAAATAAGTGTTATATATATATGGTAGATTAATTCATGCTGTAAAGTTAGAAATAAGTATATATAAAATATTAGGAGAAATCAACCCCTATGCTGGTGACTGCCCCAGCCAGGACTGCATTCTATTCACATTCTAACCAGTTCCCGGACAACACTAAAGATAACATCAAGCCAGGTACCGTATGAATAAAGAAATCTTGGACTATGAGCTAAGCCTGACTGAAGACAGAGTTATGCATATGGTAACCCCTTCCCAGACAGCCCGAATGAGACTGGCTCAGACCATCAGAAGGGGTTTTCCTGCGGCACCATGCATGAGAAGATATCATCTGGACCTTCCCAGAATGGAATGTCCTGAAGAAGCTCACAAGACCTGCACCTGGAAAGGATTAAGTCTACGCACTCAGGAAATACACATCTTCTGCCTGGGTACCACTGGGGGTGCCCCTTCGGGGGAATGCTGTCACTCTGTCAGTGGGAACCCAAGGGCACCCAGCATCTGTGTCCGGGGCAGATGCTGTCTTGGCTGTGGTTGATTTTTGCTTTTTCCAAAAATTCTATTTTTTGTTAATTGACTTAATAAATCTTTGTCGATTTTTTGGATAAATTTGCTACAGATTTGATAATTTATAACATAAGGATTTCCTGATATGCTGTATTTTCCCTTAAAGGAAAACCCTGTTTTCCTACCAAAATAGTGAGATACCATTTTATTGCAATCTGTTGATTTATAGGATGCATGGAAACCCTCCTTCCTTAGAAAGAGCTTGCCATAAAGGACTCTCAGTTAATTTCTTTTCTGTGAATTTGATTTTGGCCAGGTCCTTCTGCCTCATCCAATAGGACCTTTCCCTTCAAACCTGTAGGCCTTGGTCCTCTGTGTTTTACCAGGGTGTTGCACAAGTCTGATTGCCTAATCCCACTTCCTGCCCATTGCTGCTGGCTCTGACACGAGTCCCAAAGAAGGACATCTGAGAAATGCTTTAATCAAAGCTCCCCACCCACCGGTGGGGTTTGGCCATTAGCCTTTTGTTTATGCCCTTGCTGTGCAGCAGGGGCACTCCAGGTATTTCCTTGCTAAACAAAGGGAGGCGTTTAAATCTGCTTAATGATTCTGGGCATTGTTACTGCACACATCGTTTGACTCTATTCTCTGCAGAGATTAATGCTGGCATCTCAAACGTTACTAATGCCTTATAGACAATCCATTAACATCAGTGTCTCCTAAGTGGCCAGCCATACCATTATTTATAAAATAGGGATCCTTTCCTAGTGCTAGCACTACCAATCCCTTGATTTCCTGAGCATGGAATCATGCCTGTTATCAGCTGTGGAGTATTTTACACTGCTACTTATTTTTTACTATGGAATGAGCTGCGTGTGTGTGAGTGACATGAAAAAAACCCATAAAATAGCAGAATATTGCTATTCCCCTTGCTGCAGTGTATGAGCTGATCTGGTTAGACACGAAATGCAGACAGAAATCCGCCTCACCTCTCAAGCTAATTTTAGTCTCTCCCTCTGTTCTCCGTGACTGTGTGTGTATAAAATCACTGGCAGTCTGACAGCGTTTCAGTAACCTGTGCCACACGCAGAGCGGGATGTACTCACCAGCCATCTGCTTGCATGGCACGGGTTAACTGAGCCTGTGGGATTGTGCTTACCTAAACAAAACCACTGCAGTGGTTTTGTTTGAGGGGAAAAACAATGAATGGGTGGAGATGATCAGCCCATGCATTCCAGCTAGTGCAGTCCAGGCAGCAATGACAGCCTGAAGGTTGCAGCAGCATCGGGATCTGCATTCTAAGTGCACCAATCTTACAGTCTGGAGTGATTTTACGTGGAGCTGTTCTTTATCTGCTGAGCCATGGCTAGTAACCAGGCCAGCCTGCAGGATGATCAGAGCAGGCACTGCAAGTTCTTATCCTACATGTTCTACCAGGCTGTGAGAGATCACAAGCCTGTGTGGATGCTGGAAGACATGAGAACTATGGAGTATTTTTACTGGGAGGAGAATGCCAGCTTACGAACCTACTCACCTTCAGAAGCCCTTCTCTATGCAGTGGTGCATAATCACCTGCCTTATGCTCAGTATCTGCTGTCTCATTTTCCAGAGGAGGCTCTCAAGGTGCCTGGGGAACACTTCTGCTATTGCCCATCCTCTGCTCCTCACCTGGCCATGGCGGTCACATATGACAGGAGAGATATCCTGGGACTGATCATCAAAATTGCACACAAGCTCCCCAGCTTGAACTCCTATATCAATAGGGCTGGCTGCTTTCATCTGGAAGATGGGAAAACACCCCTGCACCTTGCCTGCGAGCTGCTGAGGTCAGAGACGGTCCTCATCCTCCTCGGGAACGGAGCCTCTCCCAGGATAGAGGACAGTAAAGGGCTGACCCCGCTGGACGTCATCCTGGAGCAGATGTGGGACTCCAAAGTCAATGTCGCATCAAAGAAGCTCTGCCTTGACTACCTCTTGCTCTTCATGCCCAACCCACAGTTTAAGATGCGGAAAGTTCTGCAGGAGCATCCAGACCACTGGACAGCTTTGCTGGGAGAAGACAAATTCAACAGCCTGGTGGGGAACACACCTGCTTCTTTATATCTGCAAGCTATGCAAACTATTCTCCAGACTCTTCCCCCTTCCCACTTCCCTAAAAGCATCCAGGAACTACCTATACCTCAGGCACTAAAGCCTTTACCATCCTATGGCAAAAAGCTACCAGCAAAAAATGTGGTAAATGTTTTTCCTTGACTTTATTCAATGGGTCTTGGATTTTCCAAGGCAACTTAGAGGAGCTGGTTATCGACCACTCTCTGCATTTTAGTGTGATTTTAGTACTTAATCTATTAGGCTATGCTGGAAAATCCAATATTTTGTGACAAGATTTTAAATGTCTTTTCTAACTGATTGCAGGCACGGCACTTTTAAAGGCAAAAGCCTTCCTTGTTTTCTGTTTTATTGTGCATGTGAAGGGTTAACTGTAGTTGAGACTGTGTTATGTTTGGTTTCTTAGTTGTCAGCTGGTATCAGTGTATCTGAATTCCCAATATGATAACTGTATCCTGTGTAATGCACCTGGGTTAAAAGGAACTACGTACCCAGTGGGATTTTTAAATGGTGTCACTGCTGGAGCTGGGAGAAATACCATCCCCTTCCAACAAGGTCCAAACATCAAGTTTCCTTTCTAACAATGCTCAAGCATCATTAGTAATAACCACAAAGTGCATGGTTGATGCTGCAGGGGTGCAGAGGCAGTTCCTGCAGGATAACTGATCCTATCGAGTTACTTTACAGCAGGTCATAGTGTGGAGGGCATGAATTCAGAGAGGGGCAGTGTGTGTATATTCCTGGAGGATGGGAGATAAAGATCCACATAGCAGCAGATGGGAAGCATCCAGTCTCAGGAGTGAGGGGGTTAAAGGCAATCCCAGCCCTGATGCTTCTACAGACTTGTGCAATGGGGAAGGAACCATTTTCCCCACTGTCCAGTAAACAAATGGCAATTGGAGCAGGGACATTGGGAGCCCTGTCTTTCATATGTGACATTATTTCTCCTTGGCTTGTGTTTTGGAACATGTCTCTACAGGAGATGTAGCTGGCTGACTTGATTTCCCTGTGGGTCTCAGAGCCACAGGCGTTTGTTACTTATCCTAAGCTGGGGTATGATGTTCTGCTCTTAAAAGTTGTTACTTGCTGTCAATTAGTGTTTTTGCCACCCAGGTCCAGACAGAAATCCTTATCCTGGAAGTTACAAAATGTTCCCACTAACTGGGCACTGCAGGCAGGGTGAGTTTGCTGAAAGCGGGGCTGGGTCTGGGCAGCCTTCTGGGTGGCTCTGAATCATGCTGCCCTCTCTGCTCAAGGTCTGGTCCTGCTCTCCTGGCTGGTCTCAGCATCAACAGAGCAGTGGCAGAATCCCAGCTCCCTCTGGGGGACATCCCTTATTTTGGACACCAGTGTTCCCCATTCCTTGTAAGCGCAACCCTCTGTTCTGCTGAAGGAGCACAACACGCTTCCCCCGCCTGCACTGGGCAGCAGTGGAGAACTCACTCTCCTCTTCAGCTGGATTTGGGGCCCAAGGCTGTGGGGCACAAACCACTTTCCACAGGCAGTAGCTAAGAAAGATGTGCAGTCAAATCTCAATTGCTTTGTGCAAAAATGGCTCATGTCTCATTTGCCTAATTCCCTGCCTGTGCCAAGGAGGCCGTGCTGGACCTGCTCCCGTCTTTCTGTCAGCACAGGGAGCACTTCCATTTAGTTTCCCTCTGCATGGGATACCTCCTGTGTGCCAGGCGGAGATTTACTGTGAGGCTGCAGAACATGCTGCTCACAGCCACCTGGACCATCCTTTCTGAAACACTGGGATGCTCCTCCCAGCCATCTCTTCCCTCATGCCGTGGGAGGACCTCAGTTCCAGTGCCACCTGTGCTAGGCCAGGTGAATGAGCAGCCTTGCTTGTGAGGTGGAGGAAATGCCAGCCCATCCCTAACAGTGGCAAGCAGACCATGAAGGGGTTAACCCATCTCCTGAAATGCCACATCTCTGGCGCTGCACTGTCCGTCCACTCCTGCCCCTGGGGACTTAAATGTCCTTCTCCATCTGTGTCTATTCCTCCTTGTTCGATGGGGAAGGCTGCAAATGGGGAAATGCAGGGTCAGCGTTGGGTGAGGGTTTTGGGGGAAGCCTGCACCGACAGCTTGTGCTGCAGACAGAGGCTGTCACAGCTTGGGAAGCAAAGCAGAGCCCAAGGCAGATTTGCATTATAAGCGGCGGCTCAGCTGCTTCTGCCAAGCCCTCAGGCTCCTCAGCACTGGCACATACTCCCCCGAAAACCCGGAGCTGGAGGCAGAGGACAGAGCAGGCTCTCGGTGCCCGTGGCTGCCCGGAGTGACTGTGCAGAGCACGGCCCCTGTGGCACCCAGGGAGTCCTGAGGAGCAGGACTGGGTTTGTCCCCAGCAACACTGCGGTGTCTCATCCGGATGTCGGTGAGTGAGAGGTGGAGGAGGCTGGTGAAGGATATTATTAGAATAGTAATTAGGTCCTGGAAGCAGAGATCCCAGGAAAGGAGGAAATGGAAATCTTCCAGTGCTATTGCACTGGCTCGAAACCATGTGAGTTTCAGTGCTGTGAAGAGTTTCAGAAAAGATAGGAGGGAGGGGAGGGCTGTTCATCTTACAAATCCAAGGAGGCAGGTAGGGACTGTTGGCATTAATGCCAGCACTTGCTATTAAGGCAGGAGGCCACGCTCAGAGAGCCAGAGCAGCCTACTGGGACCAAGTGAGTGTAAAATGGTACAGGGGTCTCTTGTTGGCTGCAATAGTGGTGGATCAATGCAGAGGTCAGGAATCAGGCACTTTAGGGGTGGGTTTGTAGCAGACAGTAGGATGATTGTGTGCATGCATTTGTCCATGTGGGACACTCCCCTCAATCCACCTGACAAGAGAGAGGATAGAAGATGAATTGTCTTGAATAGTTTCTGGGACATTCCTGTGACTGGTGCCCCAGCCTGGAAAAAAGCTGCTGGTGCACTGTTGGCCAACGTGGCCAAAAATTCTGGTGTGTCCAGCCCAGAGTATAACAGGCAAGTACCTACACAGGAAAGATCACTCCACAGCCCCCTCATTTCTCCTTTTCTTGACCATTTTAGCAAGAGATTGAGCACCAGCTGGCCCTCAATCACATTGGGCCTCCCATGTGCAGTCCCAGTGGGACAAAGTTTAGGGTCATTAGCACTGTGGTGACAACTCTT
>NW_005054550.1:409145-426152 GCF_000277835.1 Geospiza fortis | reverse complement strand
AGGGGAATCTTCTCCCTAGACCCTGTTTGCTTATATTGTGATGATCTGCCTGTTAGTTTGAGATCCCATTCATCTTCTTTGTCAATACAGTGACATTACATCAGATATGGCCAAATCTACCTCAGCCCCATCTGTGTTGGCTTTTTCTCTCCATTCTTTCCAAGCCAGGTCATTAGCAAAAGTAAACTCAAAAATATTTTGCAATATTTTGCTGCAACCTGACCATCTTGAAAAATCCCTATGCTTGCATGGCAAATATGTTGGTGGCTTTGTTAATCAAAAAGGGTGCTGGGTGCTGTGTGGTGATGTTTACATTCTGCATATCTGCATACTGAGTAAGTGTCGCTCAGATCTGTATTTCTGAACTTGGGAAAAAGAATAAACACAAGAGAGAAATGGGGAAAAGGTAAAGTCTTTTCTGATCTTCAGATTTAGGTTGGTTCTGCAGGTTACATCTCTTCAATTTCAATTTTGAGGAGTAGCATTGTATGGATCTCAATTGTCTGTATGTGTGAGCCTTTGGTTTTGGTGAGAAGCACTTCAGTGAGCTCAGTGGGGTGGAGTGAGTGAGTGAGTGAGTGAGTGAGTGAGTGAGTGCGTGCGTGAAAATGTACAGGGGTGCGTGTGTGCACGTGTGTGAGTGCCTGCCCTCTTGTCACACATGTGAGTGTGTCTGCTCTCTTGTCATACATGTCTGCCTGCCCTCTTGTCTCACACGTGTGAGTGTCTGCCTGCCCTCTTGTGATACGTGGCTGCCTGCCCTCTTGTCGCACACGTGTGAGTGTCTGCCTGCCCTCTTGTCATACATGTCTGCCTGCCCTCTTGTCGCACACGTGTGAGTGTCTGCATGCCCTCTCCTGGCAAATCCGTGACCGACTGGCAGCTCCCACCCACTGCACTCCTCGGACCAGCAGTGAGCGATGCCCTATGGAAGCAGCTTTTTCACGCTGTCAGTGTGTGTGTCCCAGGCCCCGTGCTGCTGACAGGTAAGGACGTTTCTTCTCTTGGAAAGAGGCAGCAATTTTGTTTTTGAAATGGGTGTTTTATCCCCAAACACCAAGCACAAGGGCTTCTGCTTGCCAGCAACTACAATCATCCAGCAAAGGGTTTGTGATGCTGGCCACACTTTATTCTAGAACACTTTTTTTTGTTGTTTTAATAAAATGTCTTAAACATACATCTTTGTCTTTCTTTTTTTTTTTTTTTTCCTGGGCTGCCAGCAAAATTCAGCTTGTATGACTTCCTAACCCTATGCTTCTGTCTATTTCTGCAGCATCATTAGCAGGAAGGACAGGCCAGATTCTGACCTCAGTTACACCTCCCTACACCTGAAGTAATGCTTTTTTGTTGGTTCCATCACTACAGATGTTTGTTGGTCTAAAGGAAAACAAACTGTTCGTGCATTTGTGTTCTTCAAGGCTCTATAACTCTGACTTTAGCATCTAAATAAATGTGACACTTAATTCCTGAAAACACTTTTTACATTTTTTGTACTCTGAATGTATATAGATATATATTTTCCATCTCTAACATCAATGGCATTTCCCTGTTCCCAGTTCCCTTGGCCTTTCTGGAATCAGCATGGCAGTGACAGATGCTGTTGGTCACTTATTAAGACTGAATGTTGCCATGCCCAAGTACAAATGAATGTTCATTGTATGATACAACTTTCTTATAAAGCCATACTTTTGTAATTTTGGTTTCTCTTTTTTAGGGGGAGAAATCTGCCCCATTATTGTGTTTGCACATTACTTGCTGCATGATTAAAGATAAAACAATTGTAACGTGCTGGAATAAATTATATATACATAGCCTGATATAATTAGGTACACTAGCTGTGAAAATAATTTAATCTTGATTGTATTAACATAATAAACTTGAAATATAAAATTGATGTGTCTTTTATTAGCCAACTGGTCAAAACCACCCACAAGTATCTGTTGCTGTTGCTTTGGCTTATCTTATTGTTTGATGATTTCATTCTGACTGCTGAGCCATTGTCTCAAAAAATGTGTTCTGAGGAAAATAATATTTCCTTTCACAGCTTTATAGTAGCTGACTGTGCTGTCAGAGGATGACCCAAATGATGGGGTGAACCCACACTTCACAGATCTGCTGAAAGGTGGTGATAAATCAGAAGGTGGGGCTCAACAGAGGTTGAATGGTAATTGGTTTCAGAGATTTTCATTTTTTAGGTTTAAGTTCAGCTTATGCAGCTGTTTCCCGTGAACATAAGAGTGCTGGTAGCCTGCTTTCCTTCTCTCCTTTGTGCACCATCAACCAGCTCCTTTCTTTCCTCAGGTTTTTCTGTGTACAGGAAGATGCCCTGGTGAGGCTTCCAGCACCAACCTCTCCTGTAGGCTCAGCTGAAGGTCTTCAGGCAGATGAGCACCTCTCACCCTCTGTGCTCTCCATGGGGTAAGGATCCACCAGATTCTGTGCCAAAACCTGAACATCCAGATCCTCCTCTGCTCTGATAAAAGCAGCTACCCAAAGTGTTTCAGGTGATGGGTAGCTGGTTTGGATGATGAGGATGGTGATGATAATCATGGGGTATAGACTCCAGTGCCAGCTGCACCCACAGATGTCCTCAAGGCACATTAGTACATGCAAGCCATAACCAAGGGATGACTCCTTTGAGCCCATGCTTGCATGGTACATTATTGGCTTCATGGAAGAATGCAGAGAGGGAAGTTTCACTGATCTCATTTAAAGAAGATCAAGACTATGTCCTTGCCTTCATAGCAGGAGATTTATCTCTAACTGCTTCACCCAAGAATGTGGTCCCCAAAGATGTAGTTTTCTGGCTTATTTGCTTCCATGTTTCCTGTGTTTGAGAAAGGGAATCTGATTTAGTTTCTCTCGTGCCCTGGCAGCTCTGCTGGGGGTGATCATTAGGGAACTCCAGGCTGGCACGTCCCTCAGAGGCAGTCCCATGTAGGTATTGGTTTTTTACAACTGTAGCTAGTTGGAGCCCACACACCAGAAGGCAGCAAGACAGGGATTTAAATAAAGAAATTGAAAGGGTATATTCCCTTGCGTGGGGGGAAGCACTGTCACAAGCAGATGATGCACTGAGCGAAATCCTGCCCATGCCTCAGTTACTTGGGTGCACCTCCCCAAGTGAGTCACCCCAAAAGCAGCTGACAGGTTTGGCATGTCCCACACTGTCCTGTGTCTCCCTGCCCAGCACAGCAGCAATGCCTTGGGGGAGCATGTTCTGCCTTCTGCTGCACCAGCACTCAGCTGGTGACATGGATGGCCACCAGGCTCCAGCTCCCAAGATGCCTGCCTTTGTCTCCAGCCCTTTGGGAGCTGCTCTGAAGCCAAGAAGCCAGATTTCTCCGGGAGTGACTCCTAAGCAGTGCTTGGTCTGGAAAATCAGCCATAATTTTTTTTCTAGTAAAATGTGTGCGCATTTTGCTATGGATTTGCTGTGTGAAGGAGAAGTTTATTGCTGGTGGGAAGGCTTTTGGCGAATTTCATGAGTTTGTAGAGATAAGAGAGCTGTGCTCTGTACACCAGCTCTGCCCACCCACGCAGATCCCCGAGGAGAACAGTGAGGAGGAGGAATGATTATCACAGAGTTGTCAGACTCATGCAAGAAAACCTGAGAGGAAGAAAGGGAAGAAAAGGGTTGGGAAAGGCTGTATGGCAAAATGGCTTGTGGGAAGCAGATCTCACAGCTGAACAGAAATAGGGAAAATAGTCTGGAGAATCCCAAACCACAGTACAAGCTATGAGAAACACAGAAACCACCCCCTACCACTTTCTCATGGAGCTTGGCTTCAGGGTCACAGAGAATATCAGGATGATAAAGAAGAGGCTGACAAGCATTAGGAAAGGAAATAATCATTAGAGCTGACTAGGAATTGATGTTTCTATTCCACCAAAACAAACAATATTGCAAAATACACTTCTGTTCTAATTCAAAATAAAAATTAAAACTATCAAAACCAGCTTTACAAGGAAGAAAACTGATTCAGATCTATCAAGATATTTCTTAAAGAATAGTAAAATGTTGATAATGTAATACCTGGCTTTTTATTTTTAACAGTGTTAAAGCACTAAAAAAGAATCAAAATATTATAAAAATACCCCACTTCTTTTGATAGCTGAAAGTCTTTGTTCAGATTTTCATGTACCAGAATTTTTGTCAAAATAGGAACATAAAGCCCACAGCGCTGGGTGTTCCCAGCATCATGCCATGTCTCCAGCACTGGCAATGGGAGAATCCAGGTAAGCAGAGCACCTTTGCCTGGCTATTTTCAGCAATACATTCCCTACTTAATTCTCTGTTCGACTGGGGATATTGGAGGCTATACCCTTGCCTAGCCCTTCAGAGTATTCATCTTTTGACCTAGTGTCCCAGATTTGTCTAGGTCTTTTCCAAGCCTGTTGATACAATCACATCCGTGACTTCCTACGGCAGCAGTTTACATTTATCTGCACCCAAGCTCACCTGCCACCTCTTTTTCCTACTCAGTTTAGTGTGTGCATAGTTTAGTACTTCAGGTGCCTCTGTGTGGTGTTTGGATACCTGGAAAACTCCAGCAGCACTGTGAAACAGAGCTATCACTGCTCACTCCTTTCTCCAGCCACAAGTTATATACTGAACAAAACTGGTTCCCGCACCAATCTCCAGGACAGCCCACTGCTGACTCTTCCTCACCCTTTGCCATTCTGTAACCAGCTTTCACTGCATGAAATAACTCCTGTGATCTCACAATACACAATAGCTTCATTTTTAAAATTAATCTTTGGTGTGGAACCTTGCCCACAGGTTTTTGTGAACCCAAGTACCTTATGTTCACCAGATCTCTCCTTTATCCTCTGTCCTTTTGAGTGAGGGAAGTAATTTACAAACAATTCAATTTTTATGAAGGTAATCTTTGCAGTAAAATCTGTTCTGACAGGAGATGGCAGAATTAAAAACCTTCGTCCATTAGACGGACCTAAAGATTTTTATGGATTGTGCAAAGTCTGCTCACACAAGTACAGCCCATGGTGTGGTTCTTGGAACTGTCCTGTGCAGGACCAGGAGTTGGACTCAATGATTCTTGTGGGTCCCTTCCAACTCAGAATATTCTTTAGTTCAGTGATTCTGTAAAACACTTTGCCTGGAGATTGCAGGGGAATTCCAGATGGTATTTCTTTAAAAGTGTCTTATAATTTTGAGGCTTTGACTGAAGCTGAAAATGAGCAACTATAGGACAAAAATCTCTGTTCTTTTGCCTGGAAGGTGTTAGGGAGTGACACTGTAAGCAGACTCTTCTTCTGAGTTTACAGATCCTAGTAAGATACTATTTTCAGCTGTGATGCATATATTTGCAGACACTAAACTTCTCACCAATAGAGGTGATTGCTTGATCAAATGGGGTTTTTTATGGGACTCCTCCCGTGGGTAGAACTTAGCTTCACTGATAGCTACAGGCTTTGGCTTACTGTTCCACCAGCCTGCAGAGCCCAGCATGGTGACAGACAGAGATAAAATTACATTCAATGTATAATTTGGGATTTCATGAAAGGAAAGCCAAAATGATAGGAAGAAAGAGCTCTGCCTAAATTAGGTTTCTGCTTAGAGGTGTGTGTCCTAAACACTCAGAACACACATGCTTACTTAGGCTCACTCAGATCTGGTGAGCTTCAGGGAAGTGTAAGGTATGGCAAGTAACCCAAATTTGGGGTCAGGGAGGCTGAGAGTAGCTTTCCCACAAAATTACCCAGCTCTTCTTTTGCAGAATTAACAGATTCTAGCAGCAGATTGGTGCTTTGTGTCCTCTGAAAAACATGAACCAGGTTTCAAAATGTCTCAGTTCTGCCCTGACACACATGATCATCATCCCTTCAAGTAAAAAATATCACTGAAATGACAAAGTCCAAACCTAGACCTGTCCATGCCCTTTCTTATTCCCCTTTTGCAGATGTTTAGACCTGAAAGCCCCCTCCACCATGGCCCAGGCCTTTGCCCCCACTGCCTTGGAGGGGATGAACACACAAATTTCAAGCTGTGAAATGATTGCACACGACACACAGCATGAATGCACATGCATGCACCATAGCTGATATGAAAGAAGAGGCCCTTCACAAGCCTTACTTATTTTTAGAGTGAAAAGCCCCTGCCTCAGGCAGGCAGGAGTCGAAGACTATCATCCCAGTTCCTTACTAGTGCCAGCCTGACAGGTTTTACTGAGCCCCTGTCAGTGCAACTCCCCTAACATTCAGGCAGCCAGCTCTTTGCCTTTAGGATCAGGTCACACTTTAAATAGGCAACTTCAGCTTTACCTTTCAGTAGCTGCTGCTTTTACTAGATGTGGACCTTTATATCATCCTCAATCAAATCTAGAAACTGTTCGACCTGGCAGAGCTGCTAATGAATATGCTCTCACCAGCTGAAATGAAGAGGAAAAAAAAAAGGACTGTATTTTAAAATGAAAGCTCCGTGTTTAAATTTTACATTTCAAATGCTTTAAGTGACTTTTTTTCTTCTTTTATTCCTGCCGTGTTGCCTGAAAAGCCAGTTTTGCTCGGCTACTGTCAGCTTCACTGCATGGCTCCCTGTGTTTTCACAGTCAGTCCTCAAATCGCCACAATTTTGAAGTGGATCCATTTTCCAAAGGGACGCCTTTTCTTCCTCCTCTCCTCAGCATCAGTAGCATATGAGCGCTGTGGGGCTTTTGAACTGAAATAACACCGTTTATTAGAAGAGAAAATAGAGATGCTAAGTCATAAAATAAGGAAACAGCTGGGCGGGGCCAGATAGGAATGAAAATGAGTTAGCTCCTACGGGTGTCCTGGCTTGTTGACTGCTCGAGCTGCGGAGAAGTAAAACCAGCACCTTACACCTGTGCAGGCGCTACCGGTGATCATTTCCACACATTCCTCTTGTCTTGCTTTGGGTTTCTTCTCTTATCTTTTGACGACTTTTCTTTCTTTCCACCACGACGGCTCCTGCGCGGGCACCGGCCGGGCCTGGGCCGCCGCGCCGCCATCGGCCGCCAGGTGGCACCACCTCCCTTCGGCTGCCTCCGTGAGGGATCCCCGAGCCCTGAGGGACCCCCGGGCCGTGAGGGACGCCCGAGACCTTGAGGGACCCCCTGGCTCTGAGGGACGCCCGGACCGTGAGGGACCTCCGGGCCGTGTGGGACACCCGAGACCTTGGGGGATCCCTGGGCCGTGAGGGACCCCCGAGGTACTGAGGGACCCCCGTGCTCTGAGGCACCCCTGGGCCGTGAGGGACACCCGAGACCTTGGGGGATCCCTGGGCCGTGAGGGACTCCCGGGCTCTGAGGGACTCCTGAAGCCCTGAGGGACCCCCGGGTCGTGAGGGTGCTGCAAAACGTGGAATCTGCAAAATTTTCCTTGAGAAAGGACATTCTTTGGTGTTTGATCTTCATATGCTTTTCAGTCTAATTAGCAGGAAAGGAGATTTTAGAAAGAGCAGCTAACGAGCAATCCCTGAGTGATGTCCAGGTGTTAGAAAGATAAATTACTTGTTGGTGGAGTTGCCTTATTAAGGTTTAGGGCTCCGGGTGTTTCAGTGATCTCTGACCTCGGGGGAGGTTAACAAAGCCTGTGGAGAAGGATGTGCAGCTGATAGTGGACACAAAGAATGCAGAATTTATGGGCCACAAGGACATTTGGCAGGACCCCAAAGATAAGGAAGAAACTATTAAAGACAGCTCAGCAGCTGTGCTGAACGAGCTCCAATTGGGTAAAATGTAATTCTGGCAGGGGGAGATGATGACCACCAGCTCACCAACTCATGGACCCAAGAAACCCACTGACCCAAAAGAGGCGAAAGTCTGAGAATGGGACTAATTAGCAAGAGAATCATTAATAAGCAGAAGACAGAATACTAATTACCAAGAGAACTATGTAACTTGTAGCCAATGAACACAAATGCCTTTGTTTGCTAAAATGTATAAATTGCAAAAGGCTTTGATAGTTGGTGTGCTTGATTTGTGGACTACCACTGAGCACCCAGGCTTGTGCAACTCTGTCTCTCTCAAGTGTGTAATTATAGGTTTGTTGCCCGTGAATCCCATGTTTGTGGATGACAAGCTGACTCCAGGGCCAGGGGAAGACCCTGCCACTGTGAGGGGACCCCGGGATTGTGAGGTGAGCCCAGTGCTGTTTGCTGGCCCTTGCCCATGCCTGTTTGGTGATCCTACAGCACATCTTTTGGATGCAGTGTCCAAACCAAACCCAAATGTGCAAATCCAGCTGCAGGAAGGCAGTGCAGGTGTCTATCAGCCACGAAAGAAAGGTTTTCCAGCAGAAAGGTTTTTCTGGTTTATTCAGCAATGGAAAGGCCTCATGTTCCATGGAAGTTGACCCTGGAGCTGGGCTCTAGACAAAGAGCTACAAACAGAAACAATTTTTTTCACACAGGGCATGTGGGGTTGCTGGGCAGAGATGAGCAGGCAGACATTTTTCATCCTCTCTGCTGCCTCCAAGGGAAAGGAGAAGCTGTGGTGACGTAGTTGGCCGTGGGCGGCTGAGAGGCTCCATATCTGTGTTTAGCAAAGTACCTGAAATCCAGGGATGGGATGCAGCCCTGTTGGATCACTGCTCCTGCACAGCAAAGCTCATTGGAGAAGTCAGTGGTGGTGGAGCTGTGAGAGCCACCATTTCCCACTTTCCCAGCAGAAGGGTGGCTGGGGCAGGAAGCACATCCACTGCAGCCCAGCAAGGAGCCTGCCTGTGCACTGGGTGTCTCCTGCAGAAAGCAAAGAATTGATGAGGGCTTGATACCTATCAGGAAACAAGGAAAGGTACTGCCAAAGATGTCTTTAGTTCTGTTTCTGACGCATTTATGAACCATCAAATACCTAGAAAATGGTAGACAGCCCAATAGCCTGAAGTCTTAGCTAAAATAAAACCCATTTTGTATTTTTGGAGCTATCATTCTCTGATCTGGGGGTCTGTTCCTTTTTTTTCGCTCCTCTCTACTTCAAGGCTAATCAGCAGAGCTTGCATACCAATAACAAATTGGTTAAAAATCATCTTTATATGCAAAGCCTAAAATAAAACATCTGTATATATCCCAGAAGCCTCCGCAACCTCCTGTTTTATTAGTATCTCTAAAATAACTTTTCTTTCCTGACTCTAATTCCAGCTAGAAGCACTCTGCTAATCCTCACAGGACTGTTATGTGTATTTCCAATTAAGCAATTTATAAGCACTGGCTGTGAGGAGCTTTTTTGTTCTTAAGGAAATTATTTCTTCATTAAGAGTAAAACAAGGCTTTTTTTTATCCCTGCTTAATATGAAAGCCTTTGTGTCCCCTTCACATATGTTTTAAGTACTGAACTCTGTAGAAGATTAATCATTTTGTACCCCAGCAAGCAGGGAAGACACAGCAGCTGGGTCAGTCACTCAGGGAATAGGCTCTTCAGTGTTTGTTTTCAGAGAGAAGTAAAAGTCAGACAGACAGACACTTGCTTTCAAGCTCCTTGCCTTTGCCAGAGGCAACCCACACAATCATGAGCCCTTCTGGAGTCTGAGTCATGAAGAGCTGCAGCAGATAAAATGAAGACAGTCAAGAGGAAAAAAAAATCCCATTCATGCCCAGCTAATGAGTAGAGGTTCCAAATTTCCTCTTGTTTTGCAGGCTGTGTACCTTAATTAGATGAATCACAGAACACTGAGGGTGGAAAACACAGGCCAGACAGCTCATAAGAGTCCACTTCATTCTTTCACACTGGCAGCATTATCTACCTCCCTGGCAGGGAAGAAGGTCCCTCCATTTTCCTGGACTGTCATGAGGCATGGGAAAACATGGGAAATGAAAAGCAGAAAGGATGGATGATTTGAGTTTTGTGTAGTGGCACAAACATCGCATTCCTATTTTTGTCCCCAGGCCCAGCCATTTACACTTTCTATAAGGTGCTCATGAGCCTGTGTTCTGGTCAAGGGCAGCCCCATGACCAAACAGCATGCATTGCAACATGAGGGACCTTCAAAGGGAGGGCACACTTGCTAATATCAGGAATGAACTTACCAGAAAGCTTCTGATGTGGTCAGAGAAGACATTTTGAGCCTTGAGTGTTCCTGGAACTCTGGAAGGAAACCCCACATTAAGTGTTGTATGTAAACAGCATTGCCTTCATTTTCCTCTAAACCTGACTAGAAGGAGACAGCCTAATAATGGGATAGCTCCTGAATGTTTAAAGTCAATATCTTGTATCTGTTTGCAGTAACAAATGTAGAGAAATGGAGGAACTGACAACAAATGGAATTACTACATTAGTAAAGAGCTAATCTATGGAAATAGGTTAGAGGCAAGATGCTGCAGCATATAAGCCTGTGCCAGTGCTTGACTTGCACAGCGTCACTGGGAAATATCTCATGTGCTCCAGCAGCACCAGCAGCCCCATGTATTTTTCCCAGAAATGGGTGCATAAAATGGCTGATGAATGAAGCTAGAAGTGGTGAATTCAACTGCACAGTTCAATGTACACATTGTATCATTCAGTGAAGAAATGATGAGTTTAGAATGATCTTAAAACTTTGGGGTTTCCTTCTCAGTCTCTGCATTTCATGCCATGCTCAGTAATACCATTCATCATCTCCCTTTGTGTTATGGAATGGATTTTATTTAGCAGCACAAGGAAGAAATTCCTGGCTACATTTCCCTCAGCAAGCCAAATGGCACTGTGGTTTTTGGTTATGCTGGTTTTGTGATGTCACTCTCTGTCTTAAAGGAAAATAGGTTTTGAAGAGGGATTTGAGAAAAGATGGGGTAATGTGTGACACAGTGCATTGACTCCTGGGACAGAGACAGCTCTACTGGCACATGGAGAGTCATTGATCAGCCAGGTCAAAAAAAAGCCACTTGTGTCATGGCAGTGTGAAAGAAAGAAAGAGGACAGAGTGACATACAAGTCGTGCTTGGTGGTCAGAGTCAGCATTGCTGTCAGAATGGGGGGAAGAATGGTAAAAGAAATACCAGAAACAGACAAGCAGGTGGATAAAGGCACTGCAGGAAGCAGAAATGTGCAGAAAAGAATGCTGTAGGGGGAATTGGAGGATGAGGAGGGAAAAATAAGTATTAATGATACCATCATTATGCAGGGCATGAGGTCAGGCTGGAAGTTGTGTTTGGGTTGGCTGCAATCTCAGGAAGGTCAGAAACAGAGGAGATAACATCCAGCAAAAGATAAAATGGTCAAGGGCATGATCTGTCCTGGGTCTTAGAAACATCACAGAAGGGTCACCATTTGTGTTTAGATATAGCCTAATGTACAAAAAATTACTGTGAGCAATCAGAGCTGTCTGGCTACTTCACCTAAAGGAAAAGGGATATGGCAGCAACTCAGTTATAAAAGCTGAGAGAACAAGAGGAGGCAGTCAAAGAGAAAGATCAGGATTTAATTTGCTCAGTGTTCAGTCACCAAGAGACGTGGGGGTGGCAATATTGCCAAAGCAAAACTGAGTTGAGGAAAATAGATTAGAAGCAGTGAGTCAGATGTGTGAGCTCATGGTGGCACAGCTGATATTTGAAATTGCAGGAAGAGTGAGGATCATAGGAACCTTCACAGGGACTTTTCTTCCTGGGTTTACAGTTCTGATCCCATCAAAACACACTCAGTTGAACAACTCTTAGTCACTACAAACCTGCAAGAGCACATCAGAGAAGGGAAAGGGAGAGCAGCAGGCAGATATGGAGCTGCAGGAATATTACTTGGATAGTGGTAGGAATTTTAGAGAAAATGACTCTCAAAAGTAGATCCTCACTGACGACCTCAGCCCTCAGGGAAATCTTCTGTGAGTAAAGGTTTAGGACTTATCCATCAGTTGCTGTAAAATCTCTTCTGTGGCCATTCCAGGCAGTACCAGCTGGATGATCCATAACAACCCATGGACCATGGTGGCACAAGTCATATTTCTGTCTATACAGTATTCTGACTGCACACAGTAAAATAATTTTGTTTAACCAGCTTATCTTTGTTTGCTTTCCACCAATACCACTGTAATTTCTTTTGGTATCCAAATGCATTTTCCTCCCCTTTGTGAAAAGAGAACCACTTTGCAACAGCTCCTTGATTTTTACATACCTGCCTTAGTGACTGTGATAGCAACATGCTCCTGTATTGCTCTAGAAAGTAGCTTTACATGCACTGTTTCATCTAGTCCTTAATTCTTCCACTGGGGCACTAAATCTGGACTAAGCTGAAATAGTAGGACAATAATTCTTAATCCACTGTGGAACATTAACTGAGTGTTAAGACAGCGATTTGCTGTATATTATGAACGTGTCTCCATTTCGTTTCCTCTCTGGAGATGCTGATTCACTGATGGAGTGATGTTCTTCCAGGCAAGAAAAGATTAAGTAGAGACAACAGACTCAGAAGTAATAAATAAGGCTGTAGAACAAAACTGCCTAATATTATATTATTTTAGAAGCCATATATAATCATGCCATCAGAGATGTGCTGTGATGCACACACGCGAGGGAGCAGAGTTAAGGTGGTGCCTCTCATCTTATACTGTGCTAGTTCAGGAGGTTACAGAGTTTACAACTGTATATTTTATGCTGCATCAATCCAGCCCTGGGAAGAAGGTTTGCATCTATTTAGCCATAGCAGTGTCCTCTTGGTTCCCATCACAGTCAAAGTGTTCTTCAAAGGAATGTGAGCACTATTTCCCCTGGTTCCCACATGTGAACCCGAGGTGCTGGAGAAACAGCAGGTCCTTTAGTCCCTGAGATCACTGGCTCATGCAGTACCAAGGAACCAAGTTTCCTGCTCCCTGCAACATGTGCAGTATGTGCTCCCACTGTCCCTTACTCGTGCCCTACTGCAGGGAGGCTGCATGCTGAAATTCTGGAGACAAGTTTGGATAGTGCCTCTCTAATACAGACAGAACACAGGCTGGGATCACAGGCAGCCTGCCAGAATTGTCACCCTGTCTGAGGGGACCATCTTCAAAACGTCACACAGCAGCAATTGATCCAAGACAAGGTTGTTGTTCTTTGTTTCTGTGATTCTTCTGTCCAGAAGGCACCTGGGCTGATGCTGCTGTCCTGGCTGCTCTTCATACTGTTGTTGGGAGCAAACCAGGCTACAGTTCTTCAAGCTTGGGACAGCACATAGGGAATATTGGATGTAGGGGGAAAGAGAGGGTTCACTGGACTCCGGTCCTGGGAGGCTTTTTTGGTAATGGCCAAATGGCAGACATTTCAGCAGCCTGTTGAGCACAGTAACCTATTCCAATTGCAAAGCTAAATTTTAATTGTAACTGTAAAGATAAATTGTAAATTCTCCTCTTAGTGGATCAAGGTGCAGAAAAGAATCTGAGGTTGCTTGTTCATTACAAGAAGCCACATTGCTACAGGAATTAAAAACACGGAATGCTTCTTTTTGAGCAAACAAATCTCAGGATGCTGGTCAGTCGCTACTTGCACGTCTTTACTGTGAATCCATTTCACTTATTCCAGACTTGCTGATATCTGAAGAGAGGGCTTGATCATTATTCCTAAGCAAAATCAGGTATGCAGCATGCCCCATTTGTTTTTGATGGTGTGTTGTGTAGCTGTGAGAGTTCAAACCTCCAGACACTCTGGAACTGACCCTGCTCTCTCCTGTATGTCAGGGTGCTCTCCCAGGCCTGGGGCTTGTGCCTGTAATGCCCAGCTCTTCTTCTGCTATAGGAAGGGATGGGTGCCTGTGCCGGTGGTTACAGTGCTCTGTTAGCTCTCTCTTCATGCTCTAGGGAGCTTCAGTGTTTCACAGCAGAGTCAGAGATTACATTCTTAGCACATTCATTTCTTTCCCCTGGCATAGCAATTACTATTCTACACAGCGCTCCTCCATGTGGTTCTTCACAATTTATTTTTAAGGTTTCTCCAAAAACTTGCCTAGTAAGAGATTTTTGCATAATTGCTCCTCAAGATTTGCATTTCAAAATTTCAACACAGTATTAGCTCTTGGAGCTGGCTGCAGGGTTATGTTACTTCCCACTAGGTTAATCCACACAGCTCTCGATTGAATGATCTAAACACAGGAATATGCATTGCTTTTTGCTTCTATTCTCAGAACAGCATTGTTCTTTCCTGGCCACTTCATTCTTTTTAACTATTCCCAATTCAATTGCTTCTGCAATAGGCCTTAAAACTTTCCTGACAGAAGGGGGCTGCAGTATCTGCAAAAAGAATATTTTGGTGTATTTTTGCCAGCTTGTCAGATTCTCAAGTTTTGCAATCTTGAGTTAGGCCTGGCTGATTTATGACTGATGGCATTAGAGAGGTCCTTTTTTCCTTCCTTGTTAATCATATGCCTTAAATTATCATCAGTGATGGGTTTATGTTCCTCCTAACAGGATTACAGAGTTTCAGCACCAGTTATATCACTGGATTCAAAGGGAATGATGACAGACTGAACTGTATTTGCTTTCCAAATTCTAGCTTTAAAGTTTCCTCCTGGACTGGAACTCACTGATTTTAATTCATTTCTGGATAGCACTGATATAAGTAATTTTTTCACTGCTCTCCTCAGAGAAATTATTCTCTACCCATTTATAAATGTTCCTTAATATTCTGTCTTCACTTTGCTCTGGGTCATTATAAAATTCTCCCATTTCTAACTGGTGCTGTCCTTGTGATGCTTGGACTCTTGCACGCAATTTAAAAACATCTTCTGTCATTTTTACCTTTGCAGTTGTTACTTTGCCATGCTAGTTCTTTTTCATCTTTTCTCTCTTGCTCCAAAAGTTCTTTTCCTTTTTTTTTTTTTTAATCTGGCATAAAGTGTTCTTCAAATTCAAGCTTGTGATCATATCTGCTCCTATCTGCCAGCATCTATAACCTCTTCCTTAGAAACAGTTCTTAGCACTTTGCCAAGATGTCATGATAAGAATGAAGTGCGGGAAAGTGCAGTTTCTAACAACATTCATTGAATCTTCCAAGTAATGATCCTTGGCTTCCTCTCCTGACAAAATGTGCTTGATATGGTGTCCTTTTGATCTCCTGATATGGGTATAAAAATTACCTTCCTCCCTATTTTTTTGATGTAATTTTAAATGCTATTGTTTCCAACAGGAAGTTTGATGGCCTGGCTTGAGAAGTTTAACAAGGTGAGCTCCACTGGCCTATTTCTTTGATGATAAATGGAAGGGGAAGTAAGTGGGGAATAAGCCACCGGTGCACCGTCTCCTTGGGTGACTACAGTCATTCTTTGGGGTTATGAGCCTGTTTGAACCTCTCTCTGCTTGTAAACAAACTGGTGAGGTAGTAAACAAACTGCTATTAAACAAGTTAGTAAACACCTGGTAAACTGGCAAGACACAGCTAAACTCATGCAGCCTCCAAAACAAGCTATCTGCATCCAAACTGCCTATCGGGAATAATCTGCAACCTTTGTCAGCCCCCAAACCATGCACTGGCATTGTCTGGAAGAATGTCTGCTAACCAGAACCAAGGCTGTGCTGGCAGCTTCACAGCACAGAGACTCCCTGTTCCAAATCTGTGTCCAGGCCTAGGCTTTGTATCTTTTGGGTAAGGTGTATATTGTGCTTTGTTCCTTAACTTTTGTCCAGTGTCACTCTTGGAGCCAAGAAAGAGTTTCAAGATGTCTCTCCCAAGCTGCCTACTCTGGGAATGATGGTAAGAGGTGTTTCCATTACTGCCATGAGATGTGATTGGGCTTTTTGGTACTGTGATAGAAGGCTGACATGGCAGTGGTATCTAAAACGTTTTATAACACTGTTTTTCTAGGCACCCTTTTCTGCAGCTCATGTCAGCCATACTTTGTAAAATTTTATCTGAAGTTCTTCAATCACACATAAAAATTAGAGTATGGCAAGTATGTTGGCCTGGTTAGAAAATCTTACAATACTGTGGCTTGGAAGGCTTACGTTTTCCAGGCTTCATAGAAAAGGCATTTTTGGTATCAAGTAAGCCTCTTTCACTGTCTCCAGGAAATCATATCTTGGCCAAATCATAAACTCTGACTAATTTTAATTTGAACACCCTCAGTAGAAGCCTTGTTCTCATGGCAGCTGAATCCTGGCTGTGACATCTGCAGTGAGCACCCTCCAGCTTCTCCCTGCCAGCTCATCTGCCTCTGTGCAGGTCCATGCTGAAACCTGGGGCTGGCACCTTCTCCTCTGGAGCGTGGAGCACTACAGGTGTGGAGTGGGGAGCAGGGCCAGCAGGAGCAAAAGTTGGACACTTGGACTTTATTATTTAGGGAGGAAGGAGAGTAAGCAGAGAGAAAGCACAACCAGCATCCCTACAGCTTTTTATGTCTGTTCTTTCTCATCCAACACTGAAACAATCCAAGGCTTTCTTGAACCTCCATGTTTATTTGTTGGCAAGTAACTGTATTATCTGGTGGTGAAGGATGTACCCTTCATCCCTCAAATTTGTTGACTGAGTTTTTACCTCATGCAACTGATCCCTATGGATGATAACAGACATCTACTGCTACCAATTACTTATTAGCACATGAGGGAGAGATCTGTACTTCAGACCTAATAGGTTTCAGTTCCATTTGGAGGTCACTAGGGTTTCATATAATATAATTTCATTTCGATTAACATGGGAAGTGACTTGGTAATTCCAGTAAATGACTAGGTACTTAAAGTAAACCTGTCTGGAAATACAAATTTCTGTCCAGCTGGAAATTTTAACAATTGGCATTTTACTTGAGAAAAAAACAGAAAAAAGTTACTGCATTTTTGTGGTAAAACATTAAAACAAATGCCCTTCTAATTTTTCTATGTGAGTTATGGCCTCAAAGGGTTAACATGAAGAAAATAGGGTGATCAAAGATTTTATGGAAGGATGACTTTGATCTCATATATGGTATAAGGCAGAATTTAATCCAAAATTAACATGCTGTATGGGTTAATTAAAGAAAACAAATGTGAGAAAGCTTGTTCTACTCTTGAACAGCTCATTTAGCTTGTCTTTAATGCAAATTGTCAATGAAGTTCCTGTCATGAAAATAAATCTCATTAAAAAGACATCACTTGTTCACACACATATAAACCAAGGAAAGA
>NW_005054550.1:373625-409120 GCF_000277835.1 Geospiza fortis | reverse complement strand
AAAGAGTGTGTTCCTACCAGATGAAATTGATGTTACTCAGCTGCAGAGTGAAGGTGATATGGGTTTTAAAATGCAGACACTCTTGTTTTTGTCTGGGTTGACGTTTTCTGAAAGATCTTTCTATTTCCCTCAGTGGGCTATCAGAGTCCTTAATGAACATGGAATGAAGAGCAAGAAGAACTTGAAACCCTCATTCCCTCTTTACTAGTAGACTCACATTGCCAAAGGTTATATGTCCTTAGGCTACAAATTCCTTGAGATTTTCTATAACTTTCCATTGACTAGAAGTTCAGATAAAATGAAACTGTGAAAGCAAATACTATTTGAAACTGTATAAAAATGTAAAAATTTATATTGGGCTTATAAATCATGACATCATATTATTATTATTCTCTTGGAGCAGTTTATGGAGCAGTAAAGCTAGAATTCTATACAGAGATGAAAGTCAATATCTATCTCCATCCCTACACCAACATTAGTAGGAAATATTACCAGACATTGCAAGCTAGGAAAGAAATAAGAAGAATATTAACTAGAGCCTTTTTTCCATATTATAGTCCCATATTAAAAACCAAGCAAGTATGTAGTCTTTCTTTGTATACTTACAGAACTTCCTCTCTACAGGGTAATAAAGAGGCAGAGATTCCTGAATGTCTGGTTGGATGAGCCCTGACAATTGCAACATCAGGGATACTTCGAGAGGCAGTGATCTCCCCACTACTGTAAGGTGAGAAACTCTACAGCGACACATTTGTATGGGAAGCAGGCATAGAAAGAAAGAATTCTAATGTTTTCATTGTGTATTAAAATATATGTGTGAAGGTCACAGCAAAGCTTTTGTTTCATATTTATGGTCCCAAAGGCTTTATCCATTCATTCTGCATATGCTTTCCAGGCTGAGGTCATAGCTTGGTCACCTCAGCAAGCCTCAGGTCAGGCTCCTGACCAGAAAGAGAGTAAGATACGAAGCATGCTGTTTAGCGCATTAAATTCTATTCGGTGTCTGGTGCGGCCAGGAGGTGGCAGGGCAAGTCTGATTTACCACGGCTGAGTGGCAGACTCTGGGTATTTTCCAGTCTTGACGCTGTGGAAACATGGTGAGTTCCTGCAGTTCTCCCATTTGCACCGTTTAGTGGCAACTGCCTGCACACCACTCACAGCATTTGCAAGGCTGTAAAGAGGCTTCCAGCAAGCTTGCAGAGCTCTCTAGGAAATGATGCCTGGTATTGTTTTTCCTTTTTGTTTTTCTTTCTCTTTTTTAATTATAATTTTGCACTGCTGACTCAACTCTGCTGTTCACTGGCAGTTTGGCCAACACATCCTTTCACAGGCAAGAATGAGTCTTCCTTGTGCGCACATCCTTGCAAGCAAATAACACCGACCCTGCCACAACAGCGCAGAGTGACAAAAGAGCATCGTTCAAGCAAGGGCCTGACAAGTATTGACACAGAAATATATCATGCATAATTCTGCATAACTGTTAATACAGCTGCCTCTCCTTTCTCTTCTTGTTACTCCTTCACATGCTAAGTGACCCATGTGATAAGCAGAGAGAAAGCATTTGAGATGGCAGAGCAGATGAACAGGAGAAAAAGCAAATGGAGAGTGAGAAACTGGCCAATATCAGCTGGGGTACTTTTTGTATCCATTTCAGCTGCAGTCAGCTCTGGGCTGGGTCAGCAGATGAGGATTACTGAGGGGAAAAAACCAGACATTGCGCCGAAGTGCTGCCAATAATTTGGTAATCTAAACTGTATCTGATTGTAAATCACTCTGTTAAAAAAGCAATAGGCTTTAGCAAAACCTGTCTTTTTCTTAAGAGCTACTGGTGCTGGTTAGTAACAAACCTCCAAAGTTTATTAACAGAAAGCAGCCCCAAAATCTCTGTGTGTTAGGTTTAGTGGAGTGCAGCAGCCCCAGGATAAATATTGGTGCCTTCACAAAAGTATGCATTTACTGTCTTCTGTCTCTTGTGCAGATCTTTTGAATGTCTGTTTCCCTGGGGCAGTTGTGAGAGGAGAGATAGAAGGAAAGGCAAGAAGAGAAGGTAGTAATGATTTTCTTAGGTTTGATCACCTCTTAGAAAACACAGGACCCGTTTTGGTCTTGCTGTTGTAAGGGACTCAAAAGCCTGATGAGCAAGAGAAATTGATGATGCAGAGGTTTTTGTGCACAGGGTTGGATACAAAGTCAAGAGAACCATGCATGAAAGAAACAGGCAGTGAACAGAGGTGAACAGAAGATTCTTTGCGCTGAAATTACTGGAGTTATTATGCTCTAAATTCTGCATTTATTGTCTGCTGGCTTCAAAGCAGCAATGTACGATAGAATCTGACCCTAAATGGATGTAGTTGTCAGAATCAACAATAGGAAGCGCAGATAGAAAGAGATTTGATATCTTCTCTACAATCCTGCCTCTGGTAATAGTTACTGCTAGAACTCAGATTTCCTTTGGAGGACGGAGGGAAACCATATTTCTTCCAATACCTCTGCTAACAGCTCTGTTGTTTTTTAAATTCTAAGAAAGGACCAACTATATAGCTGGGAAGAAATCACACAAAAAACCTCCAGCACTGCTATTCTCCAGGGGTTTTTCCCAACCTTCTAACTGTTTTAGCCAAGTACAGATAAGATCTATGCCCTGAACACTAATCAAACTGTGCCCCCAGACAGACAGATCTGGACAGAGCTGCTTGAACAAGAGAAAAGGTCACCTACCATGGCCTATGTGGCCCCTGACTGCTCTGCTAATACCAGATGCAGAGATGGCATCTGGAAAACCAACTTATGGCCACAGGCTACTGAAATTAGAGCAATTAGCTCAAGCAGACAGACAGAATGTGGAGATCCTTGTAACTTCCAATTTCTCCTCACCAGGCTGGAGTTGAACAGGCATCTACTACTGAAAAGCTAAATATCCTGTTGTTCCTTCTCTGAGTTTTGTAAACAGCTCTGTGCATGTTATTGCAAGTCCTTTCACATCGACCCTGGAGCTGTGGCTGCCATGCATTGCTTTAAGCCTCCAGGTCCAAATTTCACATCTAAAACAATGATGTTTGGATCAGAAATGCTGTTTTGATCCTCCTCTTTTTTTAGTTGCCCCGGCCTTGAGAATGATGGTGTAGAATAGCCGAAATATTTAAAAACTCCGCCAGGCGCTGTGCTGACACAACAGTGATTTGTATGTGCTCTGTGCTTCTGGCTAATCTCAGCACAGAGTTCAGATGCTGAATGAATCTCCTTTTCTCTCATCATTCAGTGTATTAACTCGAGGTCATGCTCCATTGACACTTGCAAACAGCACCCGCCTCTGTCAGTCACAGCCACACTCAGAAGGAGTCTGAAAGGAATTAACTCTGTCTAATAAACATCCCTGGCTTGCACACAGATCCTCAGGATGGGAGCGATAGCAAACTGGGACTGATGGCAAACTCTTGGAGGAGGGAGTAGGGTTTAGCCTACAGAAATGGAAATGCTTCCATTTGCAATGGTATCACAAATGCATAATGTCACAGATATTTCACTTATGGCTTGTTTTCAGACATCTACAAAATCCAGTAGTCATGGCAAAGCCAGCTGCCTTTGTTGTCTGTGGTTACAGTTAAAAGACACCAAATGACACTTTGCAGTGCTGTGATCCAAAGCACAGTGCCCTGAATCACTTCAGGAGAAAGAAGCGGTGACAGGATTTAGTTCAAAGCTGTAAGAAAATGGAGAGAGCAGACCAATAATACCAGCAGTTAAAGAACTTTATTTCTTAAAGGAAAATTAATTCAGCAGCAATAAATAAAGGTGCCGCTCAAAAGAAAAGCCTCATATTGCTGACGTGCAACATCACATAAATGTGAGGTTAGGAGATGTGGGAACATCTGTGCAACTGTTATCTAAGGGCAGATCAATTCTTCTCCTTTCCTCTTTTTTTCTTTCCCATTTCATTCCAGAAGCTTCAGGAGACCTCTTCCTCTGGTGCCAACTAACTATTTTGGGAGTGGGAGCAATCATTTATATTCTCATCCCAGAATCACCAGGTACTTTACTGAAAGTTTGACAAGTCCTTACTGTGTATGTGTTGTAGGAAAAAAATTGTTTGCATTTTATGTTCCAACAAGAAACTGAGGCTGTGGGAAGAGCTACTGAACATCCCCATAGGCAATAGTCCAACCTAGGATAGGAACTCAGTACTTCTACCTTTTGTACTCTTCTCCCTAAATAAAGCTTTCTCACTAATGAGTAAATCTGTCCAGAGCAAAAAGGTTGGGAATATTCCATCCCAAAGAAGAACACTTGGATGCTCTGGTTTGTTTTGCCTCCCTTTATGGCCAGAATATGTTTGCTAGGGTGGTTGGAAGGAAGTGACCAACTCTCTTATTAATGTTATTTATTTGTCGATAAGACTATCAAGAACTGTCTTAGAAAAATATTAAAGCTGAGTCATATACCAATAAAAACAGACAAATTCACTCTGGCAGCTGCAATAGTGAATTTAGCTTACTTTTGCTGTGCCTTAGCAGTGTGGCATATGGTTCTATGGTGATTTCATTTCATTTCAGACTTTCTTTTTGACATAAGATGAAGTCTAATAATATCTCAAATGGAGTTACAGGAAGAGCAAAGGCAACTCTTTTTATTATAAACAAGGAGCTCTGTGCATCTTCCTGCCACATGTAAAGGCACCTATGACTCTTGCTAGAGAAGTGAACAGGTGTTTTAAATGTCTAAATTTGATCTGTGCAAAGACCTCTGCATCTCTAATGTGCACAGGCAAGCAAGCAGTGGTTGAAGTAGAGGTTGTGTGTAGATCTCCTCCTGACAATGTTTTGATCAAAAGCTCACGGTGTGAAAAACACTGGCGCTGCTTCAATTCTCCTATTTATCAGCAAGATACAGCCTATGATTGATAACTATGAGATTCCAAAGTGAGAAGTGACATTTTAAGCAGGTGATAGCATATTTGTTGACTGAAATCACGAGTTAAAAGATTATCTTTTTCTTTTGACAAAATATGCCAATTTTTGAGGCCTCAGACAGCAAAAAGAATGGTGATTTTTAGCAGCCAGAATGCAAACTATTAAATGGCACAGTATTCCTATGGATCCTGAAAATAGAGATGTTGATTGTTTCAGTAAGAGCACAATACTGACTCTCAGACTATGATTAAGTTGCTATTGCTCAGTTGGGGTGTTGTTCACAGTAATCTGGGTCTTGCTCATGCTGACTCACATCTCCTGTGTTCTCAGCAGGGATTTGTGTTTGTTACCATTCTGGCCTCCAAGGTACTGAGCCTCCTGTATCTTGATGAGTGTGGGAGGCCTGGGATCAAACATCAGGGAGCAGGAGCAGTTACTGATAGAATTTCCTGATGTGAAGATGTCAGACAATGCCCAGGTGTTGGGATCCAGCATGGATTTTTCCTCTTGTGGGGAGGGCAATGGGAGGAAGCCAGAATGTGAGTCAGAAAGGTACAACATTGTACTTAGAAAAGGATGGCCTTTTCAGTTAGTTTTGTTGTTTTATTTAATTGCTCTGCATCCTATATTATATAATCACAGGGAACCAACCAGGCCTTGACCATCAAGGATGGCAGAAAGTGAACATCTGTGGAAGTGACATAAGCAGGTTTTAACAAGACAGTGTGGTGACTGACTCCACAACCTCCATGGGCAGCATTTCCCATGCTTAACCCCCCTTTCACTTATCTTCCTGATATCCAAAGGGAACCTCTCCTGGTACAACCTGAGGCCATTTCCACTGGTGGCCTGGGAGAAGAGACTGACACCCACCTGGCTACAGCCTCCTTTCAGGTGGTTGTAGGGAATGATAAGGTCAGCCCTGAGTCTGCTTTTTTCCAGGCTAAACACCCCCAGCTCCATCAGCTGCTCCTCATCAGACTTGTGCTCCAGACTCTTCACCAGCTCCATTTGCCTTTCTCTGGAGTCTCTCCAGAACCCAAATGTCTTTCCCATAGTGAGGGGCCCAGAACTCAACACAGGATTTGATGTGTGGCCTCACCAGTGCCAAGTACAGAGGGACAATACTGCCCTGGTCCTGCTGGCCACATTCTTGCTGATGCAGACCAGGATGCCATTGGCCTTCTTGGCCACCTGGGCACACCTGGCTCGTGTTCAGTGCTGCCAACCAGCACCCACAGGTCCTTTTCTGCTGGGCAGTTTTCAGCCACTCTGCCCCCAGCCTGTTGTGCTGAATGGGGTTGTTGTGACTGAAATACTGAAGTATGACAAGTGGAGCCAGACAAAGAGATGTCAGTTTGCAGGAGGTGAAAGAAAAAAATGTGACAGCAGAGCACAGAGGATTGAACAAGTCATTAAGAGTATGTAAAAGTGACATGCATGGGGTCATGGGTTTATCTACCACTCTGTGTGCCTCTTACTGCAACAGAACAACACTGGCCCTGAGTTCCAAAATTTCCTAGGATATGTAAAATTCTAATCCTGAGTCCTCTGGCCTCATTATTGTCTCTGTTGTGAGGGCCCCATCTGCGCCTCATCAAAGTCCTCATAAATTTCTGGATAGGTTTGGGATAGATGACTAGATTATTGCTCTAATTTATCCACGTATACTATCAGGAGTTACCTACTTGTTCTTTTAATTAGGCTAAAATTTGCCAAAGCATATGAAAAATTGCTTATCCCACTGAAAACAACTGAGAGCTCACAGCCCATTCTTCAACTTTTGCATAAATATTTTTATTGTATATTTTTATGTTCTGCATTAAAAGTGTGTCACTGGGGATGTGCTGGTTGTGAATGCTGTACTTCCCACCAGCACCTGCTTCTTGAGCAGGCTAAATGTGGAAACATATTGTAATAGCTGAGCTGTGCAGACAGTTTATTCTCTGTTCTGCAGCAGCATGGGTAAAGCAGGAAAATTTGTATCTGTCTGAGTTGACCCAGAGGGAAATCTGACCAAGTGGCTTTAGCTTTGAACTGAATTCAGTTGTGTGTTGCAGGGAGACCTCGTTTGTTTTAGCTTCTGAAAAGTAAGTGTGACTGAATTTAGCCTTGAAAGATCCCACTGGGATGAAAAATAAAAGGATTTATATTGGAAAATGTCAAAATCAAAACTAGCAATATCCTCCTCACTCTTTTCTCTTTTTCCCCCCTTTTTGCCAGTCATAAATGATTGTCCCAAATGCATTCAGACTTCCCTGATGGCCTGGGTTATGCCATGGCATTGCATTCTTCTGTAAATCAGCTCCTCATCCCAGGTTTGTGGCTTGCCTATTGAGGATGGCTCTAGAGCAGTACAGCATGGGCTGGAGAGAGAGGAGTGGTGGAGATCCTGTACCAGCAGCAGTGCCCCTGCCTGTGTGACACTGCAACGCCGAGGGCAAAGGAAAAAAAGTCAAACCCTGGTAGAGGTGGGATAAAACTGCTTAGAAACCTTCAGCTATGGGATGTCTTTTTGACCTTCTGGTCCAGCAAGCAGGCTTGTCTAATTAATTAGGAAAAAAGAGATGAATTCATTTGACTTAAATTCTTGGATGCTGAAATTGACCTAAACTTCCAAATGTTTGTGCAACATCTCTCCTTCTGCATATGATATACAAAGAAATGTGATATGTTCCCAATTCCAAAACCCTTGCAGATTCCAGTTATGTTTCTCCTGAGAGAGCCCATGTTGTCAGCATGCTTAGGTTTTGCTGCCATTAATCCTTTCAAGCCTAGCAAAAAGGCATTGCATATTTGAAGTCTATCTCTCTGAAAGCTGCCTCAGCCAGAGGCTGAGTGTGTTTGCCAGCTGATCGAAGATCCACCGAGGCAGCCATTGATTGAGCCAGCATCTCCTCTCATCAGGATACTCTCAGTGAAGAAACTTTTCAGTGAGGGACAGGTTTAAATAAGCCTTGCTATAAGAAGAGAAAAAGGAGGCTAAATTCCCTTTCTTTTCATCACACACTTATTTATTCCATCACTTTACTTTGGATTTTACTGAGGTTATCATATCAAATACAGGCATAACCTAGAATCTGCTGGAAGGAAGCAGTTCCACTGGAAACAAGTTGGTTTCCATCTGGGATCTTTCAGAAATTATCTCTTTTCCCCACTCCTTTTGAACTCGCCAATTAAACACACTGATCCCTCATGCCACAGATTTTTTAGACTTACCCATCTTAGAAGAAATTTTTTTGTAAACAAAGCTAGAGCAAGATTTCTGTGGATTGGAGGAGGTCCCATTTGCAAAGTCAAATTAGTGAAGAATGTAGGAGCAATATTAAATGTTTTTGAGTAAAAATAATACCTGATAGCTATTCCAGTGAACTATGGCTATTAGAATTGATATTGGAATCACTGTGCAGACTGATACCTCTGCACTGAGACCATCTCCACAAAGATAGTATGGGATAACCTCACACTGTTCCTTTTGTCCAGTTCCCATCTCTTCTCACAGCAAAATTCCTCCTTGAAGGGAGAAAAGGGAGAAAGTTCATTCTTAGTGGTCTGTGAAGTGAGAGCAAATTTTACCTGTGATATTCTGGACAAACAATACCTTGAATGGATTGAAAACCACCACTTCACATATTGCTCAATTTATCACAACTCTAAGACTATAACAAAGACATTAGCTCATGACCCATGTAGCTCTATGTTCATTACCCACATATCCATGGGGCAGATTCTTTCATCTGCCAGATCTGGCATCTTTCATTGTCAGATTGTTCTTTTGTTGGGAGGGAGGCCAGAATCACTTTAGTTCTGATGTTGTATGTTCACAGAAAATGTATGTTGAATTCCGAATGAAAAAAAAAAAGGAAAAAAGCATGGTTATTTTAATGCATCACATTCCCAAACAGAAACAGATATCACAAAACTACAGCATATCAGAACAAATTTTCTTATCAAAAGCAAAATTGACCAATTAAGCCACCAAGAACATTTTTTTGAAAGCACTCAGACCAAGCAAGAACTGCCCATCTGAGCTCACTATTTGTGACAGCCCTGCTGTGACATCTGGGTGTGGCTTTGGCAATAACCTCCAGAAAAAGATACAATGCTTGGGCACTTCAGAGAGCAGCACCATACAGAGGGCACCGTGGCAGAACAGAAACATTTGGGAAATGCTCCCATCACTACCCATGGTTTCATGTCTCTGCAGAACCCTTCTGTCGTACGTGAGCTGAAATCATACTTCAAACATACATCAGCACCTTTCCATTCATTAAGGTACTTATGTAGGGGTAGGATCTGCTCTTGAGCCTACCTTGAGGGTGTAATTGTGTGTTGCTAATGTAATGGCTAGAGCTGGTGATCCAAACGGCAGCGTATGAAAGGTCAATGTGCAGAATGCAAGGTTGTGCAGAGCAATTGGAGGAAGAGTGGAGTCTGATTTAACAGAAGAAGAAGGAAGAGGGAGGGCAGGGACAGTGAATGAGAGAGTGATAAGACGACTTCTAAAAATGGGCCCTGCAGAGGTGAAAACAAAAGCATTAACTCCATCAGTTATATCCAATGAATGTCTTGAAAGGAAAGATTATAGATAAAGGAAGAAAGACACAAACCCCAGGAACAGAGCTGGCCATTTAAATGATGTGCATGCAGATTTTAGAGGAGCGTTTCCACATATATAATCATCATCATCATTGTATACGTTATGTGTATGTCCTCATGGATGCTCTTAAACATCATAGGCAATGGTATGCCTTAAAAGGCAAGTCACAGTATAATATTCTGATCTTATATACCCTAGTGAATGTCCAAAGTGGTTCCTACCAAGAGTCTGCATGGCACAAATGAAAGCAAGACTTAATTCCTACATTTGTGTCATGTTTGCCACCATACTTTGCATTTGCCACCATACTTTGCATTTGTCATGTGCCATCTGACAAATCCATGTGAATGTCAATTCTCCTGACAATCAGAAAATGTCAGAACCCAGTGCAGCATTATTACAGGGATTTATTTATTTCCCACATAACAAAAATAGTATTATAACTTAAACAAACAAACAAAAAAATCAGGCTAATCACATGGGCCCATGAGAACCGAATGAGATTCAACAAGTCCAAGTGCAAGATGCTGTACCTTAGGTTAGGGGCAATCCCAGACATGAGGACAGACAGGGAGAAGAACTCTTTGAGAGCAGCCTGCAGAGAAGGACCTGGGGGCTCTTGTAGATGAAAAGCTGGACATGAGTCAGCAGTGTGTACTTCCAGTCCAGAAAGCCAAACTCATCCTGGAAGGTGATTCTGCTCATGTGACCCCAGCAGGAGTGCTGCATCAGGACCTGGCATCCTCAGCACAAGATGTGAACCTGCAGGAATGGATCCAGAGGAGGGCCAGGAAGATGGCTGGAGGGCTGGATCACTTCTTCTATGAGGACAGGCTGAGAGAGTTGACATTGTTCAGTCTGGAAAAGACCAGGCTCCAGGGAAGCCTCACTGTGGCCTTCCCCTGCTTAAAGGGGGGCTTATAAAAAAGTGAGTGAGAAACTTTTTATATGGGCAGATACTGATAGGACATAGGCGAACTAAAAGAGTTTTAAGCTAAAAGAGGAGAGATTTAGATTAGATGTTAGGAAGGAATTGTTTACTGTGAGCATGGTGAGATACTGGTTCAGGTTTCTCTAGAAACTGTGGATGCCCCATCCCTAGAAGTGTTCAAGGCCAGGTTGAATGGAGCTTTTAGCAACCTGGTCTAGTGGTTTGCATCCCTGCTTATTCAAGGGAAGTTGGAACTGGGTGATCTCTAAGGTCTCTTTCAACCTGGGCTATTCTATGACTCTATAATTAATTTTCTAGTGATCACTTTTGTGCTTCTATCACTGGTTTGAGGTGCTATCATTCACTTTAATTTAAAATGGCTTGGACATGCTTATAAGGTTTATTTCAGTTTCTGATTAAATATTTCAGTTGGCACATACCTCTTATCCCCATAGTATTTGGATGAGTACATCACTTGTTTAGGGCCAACTCCAGTGGAATTAAGAATTTAAATCTCATTAAAATTATGCAACCAAAAAACCAAAAAAGGATCATTTATTTTCTTTGTTAGCTGTTCCCTTGCTTTTCTGCAGATGTAAAAACTCACATTTGGAAAACAAAAACTCTATCCAACAGTATTAACCTGATACAACGACAGCTGTTGTAATATACAGTCACAAGTCCATGTGTTGTGTACTCCAAATTGACTAGAGTTCTGTATCCTTGCAATGAGACAAAGGAATGCCATGGGTCCATAACAGTGATAATACCACAACCAAGGAATAGGCAAGAAAAAGAGAAATACAACTTTGACACTCCCTCCTCTTGAATGACACTCCTAATCATGTCGATTTCCAGTTACAAATGGCCTGAAAACAATGTTACCACAATGGTTTATGTCGGATGAAGATCTGGTCTAGTGTATTACCAGGCATTTCATTGTTGCCAGACCCTGCCATGGCCTCAGAAGGGCTGGCAGGAGGTGTTTTCATGGACATGGAGTTTTCTGAAGTACTCTGAGTTTCCTCGGGTCACAGTTTCAAGTGCTGCTGCGTAAACCTGTATCTCAGGAGGGAGGCAATTCACAGCAATTATATGGAAATCAAGGTAGAGAAGTCAAGCTAAATTCTTGGCATGCCTTGATCAAATGGAAACAGTTCTCAGAAAGCTCTATTCCCTTCACAGTTCCATTGTTGTGGTTTCCAGTTACGGAATTTGATCTTGGAAGAAACTGTTGCTACAGTGATTTCTAAGGAGCGTTCCAGGAAATATGGGCTGCGCATGTGTTCAGAGGGATCACAGGTCACCTTGGGGGTCCATCACCTGGGATGGTGGACCAGTCTGTCCTCTCACAGCCAGAGACCTGATGCTCATGACAGTCTATTTATTGTATTTTCTTCATGTGCCTCATCTCATGGTCAGCCTTACTGAGGTCTCTGTTCCAAATACTCAGCCAGAGTGCACAGCTGTCAATCCTATTACAAAGTTACCTTTTTACATGTAAGAACAATTTCTGACCAAAAATGTGTGTGGCTTGGATCCATTAAGAGCTCCAGTTAACCCTCCTCACCTTTAAATATCTGACAGGTGAAGTTGGCAGAGCAGAGTGTTCAACTGGGCCCTCATTTTCCAGGGGGATGTTCCTTGCATGCATCAAGATTGTTTTTAAGGATCAGAGAAATCATGAAAAGTATTTTTCAAAGCAAACAAATGAGACAAATTCTGACTAGTCTCTTTATCCTTTATCTGGAAGCCACTTCTTCCAGGGGAATCTCATCCAAAAGAGAGTAATCATAGCTGTGACACTGAGAGCAAAACAACAAGCAATTTCCTGTACTTTTGTCTTTCTCATTTTCCACAAGTGCAAATAGCTTCAATTACTTCCCCAAAGTTTGATGAGTTCCACAGTGGGGCCAGTGAATAACTGCAATGGAAATTTTTACTTTGCCCCTTGAACTTCTGCTTTTTTGGTAACCACTGAGCCATTCCAAAGCAGCACTGAACGTCAGTCCTAACTAATCACCTGGATGGAAACACAGGGGGAAAGAAAGAGGTGGTCACAGGAACAGCCCAGCCAAAACACTGCAGATGAAAGACTTCCCATGTGGCCCTTGAGTGTCGTGCACTGGGAACTAGTTGAGTCATGCTCTGAACACCAGAGCATGAGTAAGAAAGCTCAGCCCCCTCTGAAGCTTGGTTTTATTGATGGGCTGACATCAGTTCCTGTTGCCAGCCAAGCTCCCCTGAGCTGAGTCTCTGTGATTTCCTCTACACTGGTCCTCTCTGCCAAAATAGGTATTCTCACCCACCTGCAGCCAGAGACACAGTGACTCAACAGACCAAGGAAAGGGGCATGAAGGATTTCTGCCTCACCTTCTCATACAGCATTGCCATAATTTGGAAATAAAGACTGACTTCAGGAGCAGTGGAGGAAGAGGAAAGGAAGGTTTTATGTGTGCTGGCCCTAGTTCTCATGCTGAACTCATATTGCTGGTTGAGAGCCTTTATCTGAGAGGCCTGGCACTGACTGGTAAACTGGTTCAGGTAACTTGAGAATGACCGTGGTATAAAATACCTTTAGAAGGTTTGCAAAGGAGGTGGATTCCTGATGAAGTACATGGGATATTGGGCAGTGGGTGCCCTGACACTCATAGCAGCTTGCAGGTTGGCTGGAGGCAGGAAGCAGACATTGGCCCAAGGTGTGACTTTCCTATCAAGCCTGGATGCTACTGCTCTGCACCAGGTGGATCTCCCATTCAGATGAAAAGCACCCAGTCCATTCTATGTATGGAAACCACATCTTCTTGGCATGCTGGCAGAAGCAACCCTTGGCTCATTTGCTAATGTTCCTGTTAAGAAGGTGACTGTTCTTCATCAGAGAGTTAGCATTTCTTCAGTCAGTGTAGAAGGAAGACCACCTATCTAGTCTGTACTGATTTACACTGCTCTACGTGACATCTTTGTCAACAAACTCCACTGGGAAAGAATAGCAAATGGAGCATGTTCAGGCAGTAGTTCAGAATAAGAGTGAGAAAGGACTGCAGGATTTACTAACCAAAGAGAGGGCAGTGTTTCCTGAATAGTTTATTCCCTTGGCTTTATTTGCTGAGAGCAAATGTAAAGTGAGGGAAAGGTGATGATGCCAAATAGACAGGGGTCTACTGGGTGCCAGGGGATGGCAACAGGTGCTGCAGGCACTCTTCCAGCTTGCTTGACAGCTCTGGGGCCTTAACAAGGGGACCCTGGAGTAAAAACAGCATTGTTACAGACCATGAAAACTTATCCATCCATACTACCAGCATATGGGAATTCTCTCCTCCTTGATCTAGAGGTGAATTCTTTCTTAACAGCTCACGTAGCCACTGACCTTTTTGCTGGCACTGTTGGGCAGCAGTTACTTGACTGGATGATAGGCTTGTGAGGCAGGAGTCTGGGCAAGGCTCTCTTTGCCACTCTGTCCCCTTTGCCAACCCCCTAAGTAAAAAGTTTCTCTAAATGGGAAACTGAGGAGTAGACAATGACATTGCTACCTCTAAACTTCCCCATCCCATTCCCTTCTGTATGGGTTTACTGAATGAGTGAGGAAAATGCAGATGCACCGGTGATTTTCTTTGACCTAATGACCCTCTAGGAACTGCTGCAAGCCTTCAGGCTTTTCTGAACTATTTGGAATATGAGGACAACAGAAAAATGGTAATAGATGTCACCCACAGCTCTCCCTCTGCGATGCTTTCATTGCTTCCACGCAAAACCTGTATGCCAAGACTTGGGCTAGAACTTCACACAGAACACACTTTAGAGGTGCATCAGTACATGATGCAGATTTCTTCAAAAGATATTTTATTGCATCACTGTCAGTTGCCTGGCACAGTAAGAAAATTAGGTGAATATTCACCTGCCCTGGAACATTGCCTATTTAAACAGAGTTTCAACTGAATAGAAAGTTCTTCACTTCTTGGCCAAATTATTCTGCAGAGTCACTTGCTCTGCAGCTGCTGCATCCTCCTGCTCCTACATGGCAGCATTTCAGCAGTATTTGGAAGGGAAGCATCTGCCTGTCACAGCATTACGCCGAGCTTTGGGATTCTCCCAAGTGGCACTCATTATAGCCGTGTACGGGGATATTATTAGCGTATTTTCATCCAGCCACAGTCAATGTCAGATTGCTTCACGATGAGTTCAACAGGCATCAACATTGCAAAAAACACCAGACAAATGTCTTTTTACTTGACCTCTTTAATGCAGTCATAGATCATCTGCATGTTTAACATCTCTCAAAACCTCGATGCGTGTGTGCTTACAAAACAGATATCTTTTCACTCCTTATTTTCCTCCTTCAAGTGCCATGAGAAATTATTTAAGGAAGTTTTAATGAAATGCATCTGTCACTTATGAAGATAAATAGCCATAGTATGGCTTTCCATTACTGGAAATGGCAGAATTAAATTAGAAAATTACAATCCTCAGCATCTTCCCTGACTTGTTTCTGCATAATGTGTTAGAAAATATGCCCACATAGGCAGAATGCTGCAATTCCAATGGAGCATGTCATAAAACAAGACCCCTTTTTATGGTTGTTTTGTTAGTTTGCATTGAGGAATTTTCTCCCATGGATGAATTTTTGTCCTGTTTCTGGGCAAGGAAGCCAAATTAGTAAAGAGAACCTAACTAGAGTGGCAAATAGATAAAAGTTTCCCTCTCTTCCAAAACCTAAGTTCTGGAATGGTTCTATATTTGCTCCCAAGCCTAATGGGAAGACCACAGCAGAGTATATTATCCAGACTGTATAATTCCTCATTTCCCATTTAAAAGGCATCTCCATTACATGGAATAAAATTACTGTAACCATTAAAATCCTTCGGGCAACACTTTGGACAGTAGGAATAAATATTGTACTCTGAGTCTTCATAGATAAAAATATGGCTATTAAAGGAGACATTTAAATGGACAGTGGGATGGTGTGTCTCTTACAATGGAATGGCCCCCTCTTAGACCCTCATTAGCAAGTTGGTCTTTTTGTCCTCAGAAGAAGGTTGTCGGTAATTGGTTTTGTCTTTTTAAGTGAAGAGTTAGATTCCTTAGAGTTTAACCCAGTTAGAGTGAGCCAGAATGTGATTTGTAGCTTTTAGCCCTGCCAGTCCTGGATGCAAAGAGGTAGCAATTGAAATAAGCTCATAATAGGACATCTCCCCTCTTTTTCACCTGTGCTTCCAACTGGTAATGAAGGATGCTTCTAGAATACTGGTGTTCCTCAGCCCTCACACCCTCTCCACACCAGCAGGGTATGCTCCTGTTTCCCTGCTCCATTGACCTCTGACTCACTCAGCACCCTTCCACTTATCCTCCTGCTGTTTCTTTCTGGTTTTAGGGCATGTGAATTCTGCATTTTTTATGGCACTGGAGATGGCTTCAGCAGAGGCAGGTGTAATTTGTCCATGCTCACTACCCAAACTCAAATCTCTTTCTAGCTACATTCCTAATGAGCCCTCTTCCCTAAGTTCCTGAATAAATACTGTAACTGCTGTGTTTTTATTCCAAGCTGGTCAGCAATGCTGCAGTGCCCTCACCAGCTGGCGTGAGGCTGTTCCGCTGCCGTTCCCGCTGAGCCCAGCGCTGCCTGTGCATGGCAGGAGTCTTCAGCCAGGAATCCTGCAGAAATGAGGCAGCACTGCCCTGCATCAGGTCTTGGGGGTAGCCAAATGCAGATGAAAAGGTGTGAACAGAGAATGTGAGAGCAGGGAACGTCCTTATAACTGATGAATTGTATCATATCATATCATATCATATCACAGAATGGTTTGGATAAGCAGCTTAAAAAGGGAGAGAAGGAATTTCCCTATCCTACACTAAAAATGATGCTTATTTATTTCCAAATGAAATTATTGTAATTTTTGCTGTTCCTAGTTATTTCAACTTGCTAAATACCTGAAATATTGCAAAGATTCCTGTAAGCAAAGGCAGTGTGTTTGTGTGTGTGTGTGTGTGTGTGTGTGTGCGTGTGTATGTGTGTGTCTGTGCATTAACTGAAAGTCTCAATATATTGAATGCATTTTGGGCAATCCCAGGGCTCTCTGAGAGCAGGAGGGAAGCAGATAAAACATATGGGGCACAGAGATGGGCTTGTTGCGAGATGAGAGCTTTTAAAGCCCCAGCTGCTTTCCTTTGAGCCTCATCTTAATTGAACTGCTCAGATAATAGTAAACCTGCATGAAGTAAATGCTGGTTATCCCAGCTTTGACCTTCAGTAATCCTGCAGGAGTGTGGATAGGGAGGCACAACACTTCGCTGTCTCCTCGACTATGCAAAGGAAGAAATATTCAGATTTGAATATCCAGATGAAGATGAACAGCATAATTGACAAATATAAACAGCACCAAGGTCACAGAGAAACAGCATAAGCAGTGGTCAGTGCATCAAGTGTCTGTTCTCCAGCAGGGATCACTATTTGGTTCTTGCAAATGGGAACACACCCCTGTAATACTCCCAGTTAGTGGTGGGATTTTGTTTGAGCATTTACATCCCATGGTTAGCATGTCTTGGTGGCTTATCCTAGGAAGCTTTGAAATCTGATCACATCTAAGTTACTTGACACTGCTCTGCATGTTATTAATAATCCCACATTGACCAAATTCTTATAAAAATCCAGCCTCATTATTTAGCTCTTTGACTTTCTCTCTAGCATATTCTACAGATTCACTGCATCCAGTGCAGAGAAGCCTTTTTTTTTTCCTATATGTAATGCCATTTAGTTTCATTAAGTTTTGCTTTTCTCTGCCTCTTCATGCTATCTGACCAGAGGTGGGATGAGCAACTTCTCTTCTATGCCTCCTGTCATCTGGAACAGGCTTGTCAATATTTTTCTGCTTTGGTGGCTTTCCATCTCATTCCAAGTCTCAGCTGAAAACTCCTCCCTTCCCCCTTACTTCTATCTTTTCAGAGGGAGAGGCAAGACTGAGTTCTGTCTAGGCTGATTTTAAAACTCTGCCCTGCAAGAAGCTTCAGCATGATGGTATTGGGTTGGAAAATGAGACTGGCAGCCTTACAAAAATGCTGGAAAGTAAGGAAAGGAAAATGCTATGAAAAACTGACCCTAAAGTGGGCTTCCTTTGCACTTCATATTTCACAGGTGGGGGGCTTCCTTTGCACTTCATGTTTCACACTCCATATTTCTTGGAAGGGAAGTGCCTGCTTGACTAGTGATGATGCAGAATGGTTACTGCCTTGACAAAATGCTGATTCTTTCCATGTCTCACCATGCTGAAAACCTTCAGGAATCTGGTTCAGGTTTGGATGGAAGGAAGAGGAAACAGCACCACACAACGTGACAGGTTGCTCTTTGGCCATAAGGCAAAGATGATAAAATGAATGCTGGGCAAGAGGTATTCTTGTAGCAACAGCAACATCACTTTATCACCCTTTGTGTTTCAAAGACTCACAGGAGGACCTGTATCCCAATTACTCAGCCTGAGCACTGTGAAATGACTGCTTGGTCTTACTCCAAGGGCCCTTGCCTGACACAGAACACTTTTCATGCCCTATCAGGAGTCTTAGACTGTCATCAGGTTTTCAGCTGCAGCCATCATCTAGGATAAGCAGAAAGCAATAGATTGACTTTGTCAATAATATTTTGCATATAATAATATTCAGGATATGTTAGATTAAATTTTCAGGTGGTCTTTGGTGGTGCACAGCTCCTGAGTAAAAACTGAACTAGAGAAAATTACCCCTTGACATTAGATCAGTAGAAACTCGGGCATGTGGACAATTATATCATCAAAGCCACATGGAAGCTTTTAATACTTAGAAGAATGTGTGTGCATCCACCTCTGCTTCCTCCTGATACTTCAGGGCAAAGAAGGAAAAAATCTCATGTCATGGTTTAACCCCAGCAGGCAGCTGAGCACCACACAGCTGCTCATTCACTCCACCTTTCTCTGTGGAAAAAAAAATACATAAACATGATGAGTTAGGAGCAGTTTAATAATTGAAACAAAAACACCCATAATAATAAAACATAATAAAAACCGTAATAATAATTATAATATTACCACCAACAATAACAATAACAACAATAATAATAATAATGGAAAGGAAAAGCAGAGAGAGATAAAACCCAGGAGAAACAAGTGATGCCCAACGCCATTGCTCACCACCCCCTGACCAATGCCCAGCTCATCCCCTGGCAGCAATTGGTCCCTCCTGGCCAACTTCCCCCGGTTTATACACTGAGCATGACATTCAGTGCTATGGAATATCCCTGTGGCCAGTTTTTGTCAGCTGTCCTGGCTGTTCTCCCTCCCAGCTTCTTGTTCTCCTCCCTGGCAGAGCAGGGGAAACTGTAAACTCCTTGATCTTTAGAGTTAGCCTTCCTAGCAACAACTAAAACATCAGCGTGTTATCAACATTATCCTCATCCTAAATCCAAAACAGCACTCATAAGCTACGAAGCAGAAAATTAACTCTATCCCAGCCAAAATCTGTACAGCCTTAGAATCAAAATTATGTATGAAGTGGAAAAAATTCTTTCTGTCCCTGGCAGGTAATCAGTAGAAGCTCCAGAGCATGGAATAAATTTTATGTAAACATATAATGTAGCAGCACCTTTTTTTTTTCAAACCCACTTGGTGTTTCAAGGACTCATATCACAAGTTTAAATTGAAGTTTCTGCCCATCACTACTCTATTTGAAAGGCTATTCCAGGATGTCATTCTTCTGATGGTTGGAAACCTTCCCCAATTTCCAGTCTAAATTTATTCATGACCAATTTATATCCATTTGATCTTGTTCCAACATTATTCTTTAGGTTAAATAATCCCACTCCCCAGTATTTACTCCTCGATATATCTATACAGAGTCATTTTCTCCCATCTCCAGTCTTGTTTCACTAGGCCAAACAAGCCAAGTTATTTTTTTCTCTTTTTTGTAAGATAGATCTTCTGTTGCTGAGGAAAGAACTTTTGCCCTTCACCCCTGCTACCTTCAGTTTCTCTGCTTGGAACAGAGGTGGCAGGAACTGTGCTATCAGAAACGAGGCCTTACCAATGCTGTGGGTGTTGTTTCCCTGTGCCACCAACAAAGCCTGGCCTGATGCACCTGAGATTCAGACTGGCTTTTCACCACCACTGTGCCTCACACCCAGCTCCCTGTCATCTGGCACTGGGATAGAAGCATGGCTTTTCAACACTGGCAACATATTATTGCTGTGCAATTTGCTTGGATGTCAAAGGATATGCGTATTAGGAAGATGAAAGTTGCACTTTCTTCCATGGCAAATGTGTTCTTTTATGCAGAACTGTTCCCAACAGAAACATTCTAAGGAAAATTCTTAGAGTGGAAATTTCCAGTCTCCCTTCACATGAATACAACGTGCTCTTAAATTGGAAGCCTAACTCCTAGGAGGACCCAGTAAGCAAACTCAAAGAGACAAGGCTATTTTGGACCCTGCTTTGGAGAAATGTGGGATTTTCTGACTTGTTTCATTTTAATTAAAGTAACTTTAGAGAAAGATGAAAAACAAAGACTTGTAAGTCTGAAGTGAATGGAAATAAAACAGTCTCAGAAGCCCTAATCTCCAAGGGCCTTGTCTCAGCTTCAGGAGGCAGCTGAGCTTGCTCTGCACCTCTCTAGATTAGAGCCTGAGAAAAGCAAGTGCAGAATGTAACAGAAGCTTAAATTGCTTTAAAACAAGCAAATACATTAGCAAAATGTGTGATGATTTGTTGGGGATAGTAAGAGAAAAACCTGTGTAGGGAAGCAGGTTTCCTTCTGTTGCTGTTGTTCGTTGGGGGTTTTTTGGTTGTTTTTTGTTGTTAATATTATAAAGCAAACAGGAAGGGATGCAATGAAATAGTGCAATTCAACATGTAATTAAAACAGAGTTATTTCTTGTTTCAACTGGATTTTCTTGTTTTCTCGCTTGAATGCCTACCCAGGTATTCAATAGAGTTTGGCTGAATACTGAATGTGGTTAAGAAATGTCCAAGAAGTTCCCAGCACTTCTAATAAACTGTGTGAGCATTCTGCATGGCCAGAATTTGCACTGACCTGTGAAAATAAACTTTTTCACACTGGTTGTACTCAAGTTTGATGCATAGATGACATAGAATTGGACCTCTTCTTCATGCTAAATGTTTGGAAAAGAGGGAACAGATCTCATTCTTCAAGAGGCTGGAGAGCAGCTGCCAGTTCAGGGTTGGACACTTTTCTGTTTGAATATTGCACTTCTTGAAAAATGCAGATTTAGGTCAGTCAAAATCTAATTATGAACTGATGTTTATAAGTGATTTTTTAGCAACAGACATTTCTGACTGAAGGTTAAAATTATTTGTTTGCTGTTTCTCCAAAGAGAATGTTTCACTAAAATATTTACACTTACGTTTTGAAATAGAAGGACAAAGAAAACCAACCTAAAAACAACATGACATTTTATTTGGTTGAAATGATTGATGAGAGGAAATGGAAGAGGGGAATAAGGGAGTATTTCATACTGGAAAACTGTTCTCCTTTGTTTACCTGTTTGTTTCAGGTCTGAATAAATCAAACCACTCCTTGATGTTTTGGTTTGGCCACTGCTCTTTATCCTCAGGGCTGTCAGTCAGTCTCAGAGGACCTGCAAACAATCTCCTGGGATCACACTTATCTGTGCCCAAAGCTGATATCTGAGGGGTTCTGGGGAAGCCACAACTTTCTTTTTAATCGACCTGGATACATTTTTCTGACATCAGTTTTTTCACCCTTTGCATCCAGCTAAGCCTTTCACATCTTTGCAAAGTATGATACAAATCAGTACTTACAACAGTATCTCAACTGTATGCCAGGTATACAACAGTGATCTCAGCTCATTTTCAAGGCAGATAATTAAGATTCAGTAAGAATAAATGACTGACCCATCGTTACTTTAACAATTCATTTGTGAAGTACAAATGATTAATTGGAAACTCTTGCCTTCCTTTCACCTGGCCAGAATGATTCTATCACAATGTAGGAAATAGACCATAAGCAAACCTCTCCATCAGAAATCTGTAATCTTTTGTTGATGGCTTGCTTGGCAGCTTCTGTAGATACTCTGGGACGTCTTCCAAGCAGGGCCCAAAGAAATTAATTGTATCCTAACCCATTTTGAAATATAGGTCAGCCTTTCATGGCTTTGCTAAAGCCAAGGCAACCTTAATCATCTAAGACAGTAAAACCTGGAAAAGCTGGAGGTTTTCAGGCTCTCCCATTGAGGATCTTCCAGGGCAAAATAACATTCTGACTGCCCTGAAGATAGCCTTACTGTAAAAAGGGAAGGGAAATGGAAAGGGAAAGGGAAGAGGAAAGATGGGATGTCCTAAAGTCGGCAACTTCTTTTGATAGTTTCTCCTATTCTTTCAGTTTCTTTCTTCCTAGCCACCTTTCCATTCCCAGAGCATGAAGCCAGTTTTTAAAACTGAAGCAGAAATGTTTAGTGACTCAATCAGAGAAGTAACATGGAGTTCAGAAAGTTTGGACTTGTTTTCCAACACTGGAATCACCAAATAGCTCCCCTCTGGAGTGATTAAGTCATCAGATGGGATGATGAAGCAGACTCCTGTGGGAGGCTGTTGACGTGATTCTGATGAAATTTGCTCCTCAGCCCTTTGTGAGACTATTGATCCTTCTGGCCCCAGCATGCTGCCCGTGCTCTGTAGGGGAGGCAAAGCCACCCCAATGGGACACAATATTCCCCTGCTAAGTTCTTGCAGAGCTGGTTGGCCTCAGCCCAGAGACTGTCTATCAGTGGCTTTCCCACTTAGGCCAGTCACATGTATGAGCATGAATGTTTGTTTGCTTGGCTTATTTGCAGAGCATTTTGTAGAGAATTTGCTTCTTAGAATACATTCTTCATCATATCAGGGAAACAACGGGTTAATTTTTAACCTTTCCTCACTGAGATTTAGTAATTCTTTATCTTCTTGATGCAAATTTGCAATACCAGTGTCAGAAAAGATGATCATCAGCACTTATTTCCTGGATGACTATAGAAATATCAAGACAAACTGCACTTATTTAAGGGTACATTTCTCAATGCTCTCAGGCTTTCCTGCTGTCTTAACATCAGCAGCCATTTAACCACTCTCTAAGCTTCCAGTATTTTTCCTAACTTGGTGTAAGCAAATATTGATTGTGACTAAGATAGTAACTGAGTTCATTCATGATAATAGATGGTCCATTGGCTGCACCCATTAAAGCTCCTTTAAAAGCAAGAAAGAACTTTAATTGCCTGGAGAGACATGGGATGATATTGCAGCAGATTGAAACCTATTAATAACAGTAAATTCAAGGTTTGCCCTAGCTTGTTTATGCTTGTTAGTATTAAAGCTTCCCATGGAATAGAAAGATGACTAAAAGGGTCATTTCAGACAGAATACCAGCCTGATTATGCAGCTTTTATAAAACACCCTCTTTAATCACCAAGAATATCATCATACAAAGCTGCAGTACTTTCTTGAAAAGACTCAGTTCTCTATTAAATGGGATTTTTCTGCATTACCTGAAAGATCTGTAAATTTGGCATTTGTTTTATGCCCTATCATTTTGTTTGCCCTAGGAACAGAGGACCAGAGGGCATCACTGAATTTGTAGGAATTACTGCAGAGGAAGGTGCACAATTTTTCAACTTCTAGCACCTGTGTCTATTTGAAAACCAGAAACAATTACAAATATGTCTGCATGTCTCAATGAATGACTCTAGAGGCTTTTGTAAGCCAAGACCTTCAAGATATTAACAAAATGCTGTTTCAAGCAAATACTAGTGCCTTGCAGATGTATCTCAGGACCTCTCAAACTTCAGTAAAGCTCAGTTCGTGTGGTACACAGGCAATGAGCTTCCTTTTTGTAGACACTCAAGCAGAAGAAACTTTATCCAAGAAGAAAGGATTAGTAATCTAAGGATGAGGGCAGGGTTCCTTTACCATGTATTATTCCAGAACCACATGGTCTTCCTTCAGTTCTCAGAATCATCAGTGCTTCAAGCACGAGAGCTGCTGAACTTCCTCAGCTTTGTCTCGGAAATCTGTGGCCCTGCTAGCACAGCTCCTCCAGTACACATACCAAAGCACCTGTGAAACAATACCAAATTACCATGGTGGGGTTTCACAGCCATGCTGCACCAAGAGAAACAGTGAAACACATCTCTGGCTTCTTCAACCTATTATCTCCCCTGGGAGATAATATATCGCTAATTTATCTGAAACCAACTGCTTCATTAAAATTGGCAGGCATGTGAAGAGGACTCCTGAGGACAGTTTCCATTACACTCTGCAATATACAGTTCTTTGATTTTTTTCTGAATTTACAATGAAATTAAATACTATATTTACTATGAGGTCATTCCATAATTTTGGAGGTTTTTAATAAAAAACCCTCCTGTGTTTGGCAGGATGTCTATAGCTGACATCAGCAACATCTGGGAGTGCAAAGTAGCACCTCACAGATGCTGAGCAACAATCTCACTGAAGCTAATGGCAAAGACATTTGTTCATTGCATACAAAAATTAGGCCCCCAGCCAACATTTTCCCATTTGAAGTTAGGCACTGCAGTCACTACTGAGTACCACAAACATGTTCCAAATGTGCCTGCAACAGCATTACATTTTTTGGAAACGAAAGAAAATCTTCTGCAGTTAAGTATTACTGCCCTTTTTATACAACCTAAAAAGTTTAGAACAAAGGCAAATGGAAATTTGACAGATCTGTCACACAGAAAGCCAATATCACTTCTTGTTCTTCCAGAATTCTTTACACTACCATGCCTTGCCCCTTGCCAACAGCTGAGGAAGACCCTAAAGTCACCCCCTCTTGGGCAGTTACTGAGTTTTGGGGAAGGAGAACATTTGAAAATTAATGAGGGAAAGCAACTCCTAAGTGTAGTGGGTTCATCTTCATTTTTTAAACACTTTGCTGATTCTGCTGTCAGCCCTAAATGCCACCTTATCAGCAGACTGAGAAGTCCACTCCCTAAAGTTTCTTGCATATGCAGTTACTGTTCATTATTTCTCTCACAATGCTCGACTCAGCATTAAATTACCCTCACAGACAGAAGGTAAATAACTGTGAGTATTTTTTGCTTTGAAATGGGAAAAATCATGCTTCTGTGATAACACAACAAACATCAAACAAAATGGTCAGTTGTATACACCAGCTGAATTTAAGGTCACTTCTCAGAAAAGGTCTTTTTCACTCAATTTGCAATAAGTTAAGATGTGACCTGTGCTCCTAACATAATAATCCAAAGACCTCCAGTGAACTTATTCCATTTCCAGAGAATGAGATACAGGAGCCCTACTGCCTATAAGGAATTCAAAAATTGTTTCTAACCCCAGTGAGGTGTCTAGAAAGCAGAAAGCCTTTATTCACAGCAATTTTAGGGCAAGCATGTCTGTGTACTAAAAAGGTGGTCTGGCTGCTGCTCTGAAACAGCAAAAGCATGAATACCTGGGACTTATGTGAAAAGCATTCCAATGTAGTGTGGGCACAGAGTGGGCTGTTCACAAACCCAGACAGGTGGCTCAAAGTCAGTAGAAGCCTTGAAAGCCACAAAGCATAATGACCTGTATGAAATGCAGAAGAATTTCAGGCATATGAAATCTGGACAGGAAGGAGGAAAGGCAGCATGTACTTCTTGAGAGGGGGACTAGCTAAGGGAGAAGGGATATAGCTACACAAGGGAGGCAGTTTCTGTGTTTCAGAAGAAAAGCCATGACCTCAAGAGAACTCCTGAGCATATCAAACACCTGAGAACCGATGAGAGCAGTAAGGGAAGGGAGATAGAGAAATGTGCACAGTATTTTATCATTTCCTTGCACTGAAAGTAAAAGGAGATAGTGCTTCTAAATCTTTCCATAAGAATGTCTGTATGTTTTAGCCATATGTTCAACTAAAACCCTAAAGAAATGTATTATAAATCCAGAGTACCCACAGGGAAAATCCCCTAAGCAATAAAGTGATTTAGCACCACATCTGATAACTCACAGAAGCTGAGCTACAGCTCTTCCTCAGCAGTGTCCAGAGACAGAGATCCTGTGTCCAAAACTTCATTGGTTCTGTAGGCTGTTCAGATAAATGTCTTTGGGAGAAGGCAAGACCCAGCTGGGAGCTGCCTCATGAGTACCTGGGCAGCAAGAGCTCTCAGCAGTGGAAAAGCAAAGACCACCCAGAGCTTTCCAGTGAGGCTCTGTTTCCATGAACTGCAGTTTGTGTCCGTCAGTACAGGACCAGGCTCCACACTGGGACATTACATGATGTTGGAACATTTTCCATTTCACAGTATATCTATTTTGAATTAAGGTGATCAGCTGAGTCCTCTTGGAGAAACTCCTTCCCAGATACAGAATTCCACTGCAAGGTCCTTTGGTATCTGTGAAACAGGAATGTTTTAGCTAGCTTGACTGCTTATAAAATTTCAACCATCACTTCAAATGCCATAAAATTGGCCTTTTCCCTCGTGTGAGCACAATTCACTTGAGGGCACTGAAGCAAGGCAAGATTGTATTTGTGCCTGTATATTGCTCATTCAGGTGATCAGGAAAAAAAAAGTCACACTCTGTTGGTTATGTGCTGGATCCTACAAGGTATGAAAATCACAACACACTCTGCACAAATGTGTGTTGCTTCCAGCATGCTCTGTTCTTACACATTAACTTTATAAGCTCTCTTGTGCACACCAGTATCCAAAGACTTGCGAACTGGTGCAGATTTAGGAGTAGATCTACATTTATGCAAGGTGGGGCAAGCAGAATTACAGGACAGGTAATGCTCTCAAATGTCCCCATGCTGTTCTATGTAGTGCCAAATATAAGATGGAATCATATATATATATATAAAAATGAGAATAGCATCTCCCCCATTATAAACACAGTAATTCATCTTACTTCATTTCTGTCCCCAAACCTGCTTTATAGGATGAGGTTTCCCATTTTATAACCTGACACTCAGCGTTGATTTGTTTGTTTTTCTTAATGGGCAAAACAGTTGTACTGATGCACCCTGGTGCTGGGTGATATTAACAATCAGTGGTTCATGGCTGACACTTGAAAGCAGGAGCTTTAAGTGATGGATTAAACTTGTCATTCAGAAGCTCCATTCTGCTTTTATCTGTGGCATGCTCTGTCCTTGATAAAGATTCTCACCAAATAAGAAAAAATGCTCAGGGTGCTCAATAACAAAAGAGGAAAGATGAATCTGGATGAAAGTGAGAAAATATTTCATACAAGTGGTGACTCATCTATTTTTATTTGCCATGCATAATTCCAGGGATCTGTAGATAGCTGTGGCTAGGGAATAACCTATGAAAAAGAAGCAGCTTGACTGGAATTGAGGACCAAATTTGCAATCAGGCACTTAATTAGAACACAAACACTGTCAAATAGTAACATTATCACCTATAATTGGTCCAACAGAAAGAAACACTAATTGTGACATTAGAGGATAGAATGCTTTCAGGCAGGATCTCTGTTAAAATGCAAACACTAATTGACATGATGAGGAAGACAAAAATCCAAGGTAATAAAAGAGGCTATTATGCTTTATCTTGGCAAATGGAAGGCTACTTTAGAAACACTCAATAGCTAAAGAAAGGGCAGGTGGCTTAAGCAAAGCAGTAAATGAAATAATGAGCATTGTTGATTCACTGTCTTTGTCTCAGGGAGCCAGAGTGATTACAAAGTGATGAGCAAGAGCCACAATCTACTTTCTGCCTCATTAGTGTAAATCCAAAGTAGCTTCATTGAAGTCAGTACAGTGGATATTTACAGGCTTTCAGCTCTGGCCCCTCAGTTACAAGCTCTGGACTGTGAGCAGCAAGGCAGTGAATAAGGAATTCAGCCCATGCCTTTCATGGATTGGATGCTAATTGATCAGCCTAACCCTAGTAAGGGAAGATCTACCAAGGGACAGGCTGGGCTGGCAGCTGGGTCCTGGTGGCCCAAGGTGTCTGTCAGGCAGTTCAGCTCAGCAGGCTTGGGAAGCAAGACTGCACTACATGGAGGGACTGAGGTTGCTTCTCCTTAAAGTTTGCTCTCTTCCTACACAGTCCCAAACAAAATGTGCATCACCAGCCCCATTGTCAGCTCCCTCTCTATTCTTCCTTCCCAGCTGATGTGTCTAGACACCAAAAATTGTATCTAGAAATAGTCCCCATCGTCAGCTCTCTCTTTGAAATAATTGTGTACAGACACTTTGTCTTGAGGCCTTGCCACTGCACCTTGAGTCTAACATCCCACCCAGAGCACAGATAACAGATGACTTGTAGTGGGAATTCAGTGGAAGAGGGAAAACATAAATGCCACGTCCCTCTACACACCATCAGGAGTGCTAATACTCAGTAGTCACTATTTCCATCCAAAATAGCTGGAAAACATTGCTCCTACACATGATCTCCTTGTAGATAGCTTGGCTTTGTTCTTGAACAGTATTTTTCTCCTTTTGCTTTGGTGACACTCTAATATACCTGTCCAAATCAAGATCTCCACACTTGGCTGTGGTGAAGCATTCCCAAAACAGTGTTGCCTACGGAGCTGACTGTTTATATTCTCAGCTAAGTACAAGCAGAAGTGCTAGAGCAAAGCAATTTCTGATGCCTGCTCAGTCTATTAAAAACCCATCTTTCACACACAGTACTCCATTTCCAAGAGTCTTCTGACTGATTTTGAGGCTGCATGGTATTGCTCAGGTCTATTACTCCAGCAATATTTCCCAGGAAGTTCTGGCAAAGGTTTGCTAGAATGTGGATATGTGAAATTTACTGGATCTTTCCCAACATCTAAACAGTAGAAATTAGATCCCAAACAGGTAGTACATTTTTCCTGGCATGGATATTTTAATACTTGAAGTTTGTGAATCTTTTATCAGCAGAATGTGCCTTCCATGGGTGTCACACCCTCACCTCTCACACCTCACTGTGCTTCCACAGAAGTCCCCTGTTTGACTTGTTCTCTTTCACTTTTTTGCTGATGCTGAAATGCAGACCTACCAATGTGACTTTTCCCCTCCACAGTAAAGGTTAGCACTGTATTTAATCCCCCCCATCCTTTGAGACTACCTTGGTTTTCCTCCACTTTTCAAAATTAATTGCCAGCAACAGAGTCAATTCATTAGCTAAATTAAAAACCTGGGAAGCATATTGTCCAGATCTGCTGATCCCAACCTATCACAGAGTTGAACAAAGTATTTCCTTACCTGGCCTTCATTAGCAGCTGTATTGGCCAAGCTTCTATTCCCTTCCAATTGTCTGTACCACTCTCCCTGTTAAAGACCAATTAAAAAAAGGAGATGAAAAAGCAGGCCAGCAACTCAACCACTGGAGATCCCTCATTGATTTCTTTGCCTCTCTTCATGCATTAATGGGTCCATTTTCACATTTTCACTTTTTCTCTTTCAAAGTATTAACAGCTGTTCCTGTGCCATTAAAAGACTATTAATAAAGACACCTCTTCATTTCAGTTTTCAGCTCTAACTTTCTTGTGGTTTGTGGGAATGAAACAAAGCAATACAGTGGGAAAAGCACACATCTACATGCTTTGATGCACTACCTAATTTCCTTGAGAGACGTAAAAAACTGTCTGTTAACTGCCACTTGTCTCAGAACCCTACTTATTTCAATTTTGCTCATCATGCACATGCAAATTATTTAATTTAGTGCCATTTGTGCCTTAGGCATTCAAGGCTGCATCACCACCCAAATGCAGGCAAAGATCACCTTCCCAGCTGTCCTGTCTCCAGGCACCTCAGGGCTTTTTCCATATTGTCCCCAGGGAATATCCCCTCTACAGGTGGCAGAGCCACTTGGGTCTGTACAGCACCTGCACCGATGACACTGACCAAAAGCAAATTCCCAGGGGCTGAAGTCAGGCACATCATAAGACCCTCTCCTGATCAACAGCTTTTTGGGGGGGCAAACATAGTAGAGAAGGAAAAGCCTGAAAAGATTAGAGTAGCTGCTTCCACTCCAGGCAATATCACCCAGAAATATGAAATGGGAGCCTGGAAAAAGGCTGCGGTGTGCCACCATACATTTTTTTATCTAATTCTCAGAAAAGATCAGAGAGCAAAGGTTCCACTCAGGCCAGCCTGACTTATCACTGGGGCCAGCTTTAACTTGCTATTTAAGATAGAGGTCAATGAGGTGCCCATATAAATTCCAAAATAAAGAGTAAATTTGAGAAGACATGGTCTATCTCAGCAAGATGGTGAGCATAAAGGAACCAATTAAATTGTTCTGCAGCATTATCTGTAACAAATTATTCTGTACATTAGTTGAAAATCTGAACTGTGCCCAGGATCTACCCAGTTACACTCAATAGGAGACTTACTAATCACTGAAATGAGCCTAAGCATTAGACTCAAATTGATTGAATCCCAGAGGAAAATACTGAGAACTGAAACCTGTAGAAGTCCCGCAGCAGCAGATTCATTTGATGGAAATCTGATTGATCTGTGCAAGCAGGAAAAAAGCCCATAAGAAACTGATCGTTGAGAATTTTAGAACATTTCCTGTGGCCAGCATACAATAATCTGCAGTAACAGACATTTTCAGTAGCACATGAAACTGTGGCAGAGTATGAGAGTCCAAAAGAACAGGGTGAAGAGGGCAGGTTTGAGGATGTAGTTCCCAGTCCAGGGACGTTTTACACGTTGATGCACGTTTATAAGGCTATCCACTAGAGTTGAAGAAGTGGAATGAAAAGACAGGAGCACAGGATTAATTCAGTCCACTTAGCATTTATTTCGAGTAAGTAATCTGAGCTCAAAGGAATAGAAGCATACAGATCGATTTGAAATCCTTCTGCACTGGATTCTGTGTTACAGCACTTAGGCACTTCAGTTTGTTTGCAGTTGTGGACTAGTGAAGCACCAGGCATAATACGACATTGTGACTGTTGTGGCAGGAAGGCTGTGATTAGAAGAGAGAGACCTGGGGAGGTGGGGCAGTGCTGAGCTGAGCCAAATTCCTGCTCTGCCTGGAGTCTTGTGCTCAGCTCTCACCCTGGACTCACTCCCTGGAGGACTGTTCCAGGGACTGCCTGTGCATGTGTGAACAAAAGGGTGAGAAAAATCTGGTTTAGATAAGAGGTTAACTATGCACTAGCTTAACCATGAAAGGAAGTGGGTCAGAGCCCCTCACTCTCTTTTTTCCCCCCTTTTTCTCTTTCACTCTCACTGTTTGCCCCAGCTCTAGACCATCTGCATGAACTGATGATATTCTCTGTTCTCTCTTCTCCACCTTTATTTCTCTTCCCCCTTGCTTTGCTTGGGCAAAGCACAGCTGTCATTTTCTATTCCATACTCCATACTGTTTGTTGTGGGAGTGGGGAGCTTGTGGAAGTGTTTGTGACTTGTGAGCCAGCAGCTTTGAGAAGTTTCTTTTGAGGACTTGAAAGTTTATGGCAGTGTAGTGTATTTCCTTACCTGGAAAAAATAAAAAGCTTGTTAGCCACCACATGTGGAAGCCTATTGTACAAATTTAAGGGCTCTTTAGTCAACACCTTTTGAGTCTCAGTAGTGGGCTGGCTGCTGGAGTTGAATGAACTACAAGAGTTCCCTGACCCATGGCCTGGTGTCTTTGTTCAGCCTGATGAGAACTTATAACAAACATCATGGCTCTCCCTGCACCCTCTTCTTTAATTAAACACCACCAAAACAAACAAACAAACAAACAAACAAGAAAAAAACCTTGTTGTACATCTGGTTCCCTGTGGTATGTGAAGTTCTCCTCCCTCTCAAACCCTCCCTGTGCATCTTCCCCAGGAAAAGTCTTTTTCAGGAGAAACCCTCTTTTTCTAGGAGAACAGTTTTTAAGATAAATGGAAGCACATGTCACAGTCTATTCCAGGACAGCCACAGCTGCTGAAAGCTTTCCATGTCCTGGGTCAGTGATTTCCCTGACCAGCTCCTGGGTCCTCGTGCACTGAGGCTCCTGACAGCTGTGTTTCATGGAGGTAACTCAGGTTGAATCCTGTGTGCCCTGACAACCCCTGCAAGCCCAGCAGCACAGACAGTCACAGTGGGCTGGTTTGAGCAGCTGCTGCCTGGACTGGGAGCAAATGCTGCATTGCTGCTCTTTTCTCTCTTCAAGGGCTTAGTCAGGAACACAAGCTGTTTTCCCTGGACATGACTATGGTGGCTTGTCTTGGTTTGGAAAGACAGGAGTCTGCTAAGGAAGGCAGGAGCCTCCCCTGAAATGAAGAATATAAAACCCTCTCCACCACTCCAAATTGCTCTGAATTTTAAATTAAGGGGCTCTCAGGCAAAAAATATGGGAGCAGGAAATAACAGTTCTTTAATAGGGAATAAAAATAAAAGGATAAAATCAACAATGGCGTACACTAGAACAACACTGACAGAGTCAGAACCCAACTTGACACCTTGTTGGTCAGGGTGTTGGTAGCAGTCCAATTGGAAATTGGCTGCAGTCCTCCTGAAGTGTCAGGTGTGGTTCTGTTGGAGCAGGGGGTTCTGTAGAGAAGGATGTATTCTTCCTCTGAAGATCCAGTGGAAGAAGAGGCAGCTGCTGCTCCTCTAGGGAATCCAGTGGAGAAGCTGTGCTGGTGTTTCAGAACCTCCGGATTGTATCTGGGTAGCAATGCTTGGCTCCTCCCTCTGGGCAGAGCATCTCACAATGGGATGCTGTAGTTCTTATCAGTCATGCACTGACATTCAAAAGCCTCTTATCAGCAGATGTCCCCTCCTGAGGGAGAAGTGACTGTGAGCACTCAGAGAGAGAGATAAGGCAAACTGCCCACTTGACAAAAGACAACTGCCATACAGATGGTAATAGAAAACATCTTGCCTTGCAATCTGGAACATGGCTGAAGACAGATTCTCCTTGCTGCACACCAGCCAAGCTGTGGGAATGTCTCTGGCAGGACTGCTGTGCAGCTTTCAATCCCCAAGATGCTGGAATTAAGGCAAGTCCAAGAGAAAGAACAGCCTTCAATTTTGAGTGACTGCTTTAACTGCAGATTCTGGGCAATGCCATGCTGAAAGGAGAAGTGATAGTTAAAAACCTGCCCTTTTCACAAAAAATGCAGGAACTCGGAGACCTTTGCAAAAGCCTCATTTGGCTCTTTTACATTCCAGCTGTTACTGCACTGATGGGGCACTAAAGCAACCGCTCAACTTCAGTTCACTGGTAAATACGAAGGATGGAGGAAGATAAATGTCCTGCTTTGAAAGATATCCCTTTTTTGACTCCTGCAGCTACCAGTGGATGAGCTGTCCCGGGCAGCTTGTTCTGGGTGAGCCTGCTCAAGGAGGGGAGTTGGACCAGAGAACCTCCACAGGTCCCCAAAGTCCATCAGGGGACATCGCTGTGCTGAGCAATGTGACAGAACAGGCAGGGAGCTGGCAGCTGGAGCTGTGGCTTTGGCTTGGAGACTCGTGAAAGCTGATGTGTCATTGGGACAGCCTGTCCCAGCCCTTGCCCTGCCCTCCTCCAAGCCCTGGGCAGCTGTGGAGGCTCTCTGTTCTCCCAGAACTGTACCCAGGGACTACCACACAACAGGTGTCTTTGCTTGTCCAGGTGATGTCCCCCCTTGGGGTCCCACACCTGCATGGTGACACTCACGGGACAAGTGAGTGGCTGAGCACAGCTCAGCCAGAGTACAATCTTGCCCATCCTTCCAAAACTCACCTGGGGAGCAGCAGAGCTGTCCTCCATTGCCAGACAGGGCCATTGGAGGCTCTTGCTTGGGATCAGCCTGCAAGAACCAGGCTCTGCTCGCAGAGCAGCCCCACAACAGAAGGGGCACTGGGGAGCTGCCACCCAGCCCCAGCAGCCAGAGCATGCCAGAGCAAGGACCCTCTGCCTTCCTGGGCTCTCTGCTCTGCACAACAGCATTTCTCCCAGTGCCACTGGCAAGGACATGCTGGTGTTCCTGGTTGCTCTCCAATCCCTTTGCTTTGCTGAAAGGCACCACAGACCATTCATCTCTCCCACACCAGTTCACTCCACTAGCAACACATCCCTGGCACCCCAGCCCAGCCTCAGGGCAGCCATCCTCACCTCTGCCAGCCTCTCCAGACTCCTGGCACTAGGTATCCTCCACTGGGTAAAAGATAGGGAGTGGAAGAGGGGAGCAGTGATGCCTCTGCTGCTCAGCTGGGGGACAGAGCTCAGGGACACAGCCCAGAGCAGAGACACTGCATGGCAGAGACTCACCTCCTTCTCCAGGGGTTGGATCCTAAGCAGTTAGGTCACTTGGGCTCCCTTTGTCCTGTGCAGTGGGAAGGGACAGGGAGAGAGCTGGATAAGCCCCCAGCTGCCTATCCTCTCCTCTTAGACAGCTGTGCTCAACACCACCCCCAAACACAGGGCACCTCTGCCCAGCTGGGGAGCTGTGTTCTCCTGTCTGGCTGCTCCTGGAGCATTTCCCAGCTTAGCCCTGTAATGCTCCCACCCACAGCTCCTTCAGTGCCTGGGAGCTGCAGAAAGAGAGGAGAACCAGTGCCAGGCCCTGCTGCCCCCCCAGCCCAAGAGCTGATGTGCCTGCACAGCCCTGCCCCGTGGGAAAGGACACAGGGGAAGGACAAAGGCCCATGGTGGGGGCAGGACAGAGGTGCTGCCCGAGCCATGGCTCCCTCTGAGCTGCCATGGCAAAAGAGCAGCTTTTACCCTTCCCAGCTGGGGACCAAAAGGTGACCAGGGGATGTAGGACACAGAAATGTCTCCATCAACTCCCTGCCAGGGAGGGCAGAGATCATTCCTAGAGCGATGTGTGCATGGCTGGGAACCTCTCCTGCCCTACCATGGGGTGCAGCAACACAACCAACCCAGAAGTGGCGCTGAAGGAGCTGGTGGGCCAGATGAGAATGATGGAGATCCCATCCTCATCACTGCCTTCCTCCTGCTCCCTCTCTTCCTCTTCTTTCTGTGCCATTGCCTCCTTCCTGCTGCTCAGCACCCACAGCTGGCCCAGGGCCAAGCAGAGCAGTGGGCGCAGGGAGGAGAGGCAGGCAGTGAGCTGCAGGTGGCCTCCCTGGTGGCACAGCCCTGGTGTCAGTGTTGGGATGGACACTGGTGCATCCAGCACTAAGGTGCTGGGACTTATGCCAGGGAATCTCTGCCCTGTGCCAGAGCCAGGGATGGCACCCTACTGGTGAGTCATAATGAGACTGAGACCCAGAGTCATTAAAACTGAAAAGTACAGGATTAGGCTTCTTCACCTGTTGAGCAAGTTGATCTAGTGGGCTCTGAAATAAGAGCTGGGGTAAAGCAAGGGTCTGTCCAAAGCATTTGCAGCCAGAGAAATGCCAGCTTCTTGGATGAGCTTTGAATCAGCTCACCTGTATGAGCCTAAACACAGCACAGGAGTGGCTTTTTTTTTTTTTTATAAACTCCATTATTTAACTAAACCTTCGGCAATTGCCCTGAAGTTTCTTCCTCAACGCTTCTGTAGAGAAAAGATCATGGTTCCCTTTTCTAGCATTGCGCCTGCAATTACACTCTGTGGCATTACAATTATGGAGGCATTACACGGTGGTTCTGCTCCACAATATCTGTATATTAACATTAATTTGATATAAGCACAAGAATAACTGCACGACAGAATAATTGCACTCTAATGATTATATAGTTAAAGTACCTGGATTATAAAAATATACATGCATTAAGTATCAAACTAAAGAGATAATAATAAGTCATTAATTCATATAGGCAACTTCCAGAAATATGAATGAGTTATGATTAGCTATCCTAAGGCACAGCACTAATGTAATTACAGTAATTAAATTGTATTTATGAAGGGTAAAAAAGGGGAAATTGTTGCATGAACCTTTCTTAAGGCTGTTGTTTTCATGCAGAAATGGAAGAATTTTGATCCGTTTTTTAGAATGACTTATACTCTAAGATTTCTCCCCCCCACTTCTCTTGCTTCTCATTTTTTTTTTCTTTTCCTTTCTCTACAGGGGAAAGACATGCAGGGTTGCTTTATGGACGCCAGCCTTTAAGGAGGTAAGGAAGGAAGCCAGGAAGGGAAGAAAGGAAAGGAAGAGAGGAAAAGGGAGAATGGGGAGGGAGGACAGAGGGAAGGAAAGGGAAAGA
>NW_005054550.1:365038-372470 GCF_000277835.1 Geospiza fortis | reverse complement strand
CGCCCTCCCCGCCGGGACGCGCATCCAGCGCCCCGCACCGTCCCGGGCACCCACAGCCCCGCCGGTGCGGGAAGCGATGCTGCTCCCCCGAGCAGTCGCGCCTTCCCCGCACGGCTTGTCCCTAAGGGCTGCGCTTTACCGGTGCGAAATGTATCGAAGCGCTTTGGTGGGGCCAGGAGGACTGTTTTGAAAGTGATGAGGGATTTTTGCGAAACGCCAAGAGTTCCTATGTGCTAGAAAGCCGCAAGGGAGACCCTAGAAGGTTAAAGTGTCATTAGTCGAAGGACAGCAACATCAGGTTCTTTGAAACTTAAAAAAATATCGTCCTAAAAGGGGATGTTTCCTCAAAGTGCTATGAGGTTTTTCAAGGTTATGTGCCAGCAGACCAGGGAACAGCACAAACATCTCCAAAGCTGGGTCTGGCTCCCGATTTTGTGCATTAATGCTACTATCTCTATTACTGGATATTGATATTAATATTATTACCTTTCTTTAAGCATAAAATATAAAGGCTGATTGACATTTTAAAACCCCGAAGGATGCTTAGTGAACTGCATTCTATCAGCTACAGTACATGAAGTTGTACATCTGAGAAGGCTCATGCAGCACTGGTACTTGTGTGAAGAGAGAACCTGGCTTAGAATTTTGGTTCTGGTGGGTGGTGATTGGCAGCCATGGTTTGGGGCAGCTCCTTTATCTCAAATCAGAACTCTGTTATGGGCCAGTGATCAAGAGAAATTTCCATTCTGTGTGTGCATTGTATCTTTAATAGAAGCTGTGATTCAGCCTTTCCTACTAGAAGAATATAATACCTAGAGGACTGCAGGTCCAAATAATTTATCACAGTGAGTTAAGTCAGGTACCTTTTATGAAGCTTTGTAGAAGTCAATGGTGTGTCCCTGAGTAGCCACCTACTTAATGGACCACAGAATACACTTCAATAAATTCACAAGAGGAGGGAGAAGTCACTGCTGGGCTTTGAATACAAAGTTGGAGCAACTGATTTTTGATGCTCATCTGGAAAGATGGGATAGCCACCTGAAGAACTACAAATGGAGCCCATCTCCTTCCTTGCTGCCTGAAATGAAAACCAAAGCTGACTGTCAGGGTAGGCTGTGTGTGAGTAAGTCCTGCAGCTGTGGCTAAAGCGAGGTACCCAGGCTAGCTCTTCCCGTGTTGGATCTGGCAGGGATAACACAGAGGTGCTGTCCACCACAAGGTGGCTAGGTGAGGCCAACACCCCCCTCCTTCCAGCAGGTCTTGCCTTGCTACATTGCCGTAAAGAAAGAATAATTAAAAATTAAAGACACCAAACCCTACTGTCTCCTTTTCTTTGTGTGTGTGGGGAATTTGTTGTGATTAGCACTTGTTTCGATTTTCAGATCTCCTCGGGCAGTGAAGCCTTAGTTGCAAATGCCATTTTTACTCAGGTACTTGCAGCAATGATGGAGCTTGAGGACATGCATTTGTCTTAGAGGATGAAGGTGTGTTTTTAACCTGAGGGAAGGGCATACATACGAACTAAGAGGTTCTCTGATGTGAATACAATGCAGATGGAGCTTTAACCAAAGCTATTACAATTCACAGGCTTTATTTTGTCTGTTGTCTCACTGTTGAGGAGAAATGCATGTTTTTCCAGATCAGTAGGAAGGTATGCCCCTGTAAAATCATGTTGGAGAGGAGAGAAAGCTCTGCTGTTCTTACTGCAACAGAGTCATGCAAAGTCAATCACAGAGGAGGCAGGAAAAGGAGGAGAAGAGGGAAGGAATATGGACCTCTTTTACCTATATCGAAGTGGTAACTTCTCCTTGCAGCTGTTCATAATCTCCTGTAAAAATCCTGGTCTCTTTCTGAATTGCACCTCTGCTTTTTCAGCAGTGTCTCCTCAGCATAGTTACACTGTTTATGGCTTTGCCCTGCTTTTGTAACGTGGGTTTGTTTAACAACATTAGGAAATCCATTCCTCCTGCTTTGCTAAGGTGCTGCCTGTGTGAGCACCATGTGTCACTGCCAGCCCTAAATTGGTGCTGTGCAGCCCTGCCGACAGCAGGATGTGCTGACACAGTGATAACAGCACGAGCAGCCTCCACCAGCCTGTCAGATTCCAGCAGTTATTGACACCATTGCAGCTAATGTGCACATGGCTTAACTAAAGCCCTTCCTAAGGCTACTGAGCCTTTCCTTCATTGCTTAAGCTAATTGGAAATGGATTTCAAACACACAATCCTGCCATCAACAATGGAAAACTGCTTCACTTATGTTGGCATACTGGGCTTTTGTTTTTCCTCGTCTGCTGAAGATGTCCAGGGTTGCAGTACTTCCCAGAAAAATGTATAATTACCTTGCTAAATTATTTTCACTGCATTATCCTCCATGTGAATGGAGTATGAATTATATTTTAGCGTGAGTAAAAATGGCAAAGGGATGAAGTCCCACTGACCTTAGAGGTGACAACAGAGTCCTGTAAATAATGCTTTATTCTCTTTAACTTATACTTTCATTTGCCAGCTCAAAGACAAATTTAATGGAGTGAACCCTTTCCTTTTTTAACAGCATGCTTGTACAAAGCATAAAGCACTTTGTCTCAGTCTGTTGCTGAACAATTAGTAAAGGATGTACTTATGGGCAGCTGTTGTTCAACAGACAAGCCATAAATTTGAATTTCTACAGGGCTCTTCTGCAAATATTCTTGATGCCAAATTTCTCTCACACTCTTCCTTGTGGGAACAGAGCATCCTGCAAGAAACTTCCATTTAGAGAAACTGCATGGAACTTTCATTCAGTTGGAATAGGACCAAACCTCAGCTCATATACCATTTCTGTGTCAGCTTGGCCTTTTCAAAATTGGGTACAAGAAAGTTTTCCTCTCTTGGCAATGCTTTCAGACTTAGTACTGTCTTCTTAGATTTCTCCCAATGTTTCTCTGGGACAAAAAAAAAGATCCAATTAATTTGAATCTTTTCTGTATGAAAGACACACAACAAGAAATGCAGAGGAAAGGAGAAGGAAGCTTGGACAGGAGTGCAACACTGTAGATCTCCTGGATTTGAAGTCTAGATCTCCTCTCAACTACCAGGTTCCTGTTGACTTTGCTCTCATTGTCTGTGGTTTTGACTAGAAACTCTGCTGTACCTCCAAGGAAACCTCTCCCAAAAGAATCTAATGAAAGCCAGTACATTGCCGTGGGGAACGGAACAGCCAGTGTGAACATTACTGTCAGGAGACCTTCAGGCTGGCTGTAGTTCTGGTCTTACAGGATTTGCTGTATAGTGTTGAACCACAGTGGATCTCTGTGGCAGTGTTCTCTGGACAGGTTGTTGAGCTTTCTTGGGGGAAATAATCCAAGAGCCTTTCCACTCTAACCCTGCACTGGTATTAGGATTTTTTTCATGTTAACCTCGCAGGTAACCAGTTCTCTCACTATAGGGCACCTGAGCCACAAATGTTGCTAAATAGATTTCTTGTGAGTTTACCCAGGAAATTTAATAAGCTGAAATGGCCATAAAATAACTTCCCATGAAAATTAATTGCTACTTACATATGCAAAGGTGGGAAGCGTATGTTAAGAAGGAGCATACAGGGTTGAAAATGAGTCATTCTTCCCTCTAAAGGTCAATGTACTTTCATTCATGAAATAGATTTAACATTCCAATTATATTTTTTAAATAGCAATGCATAACTTTTCATCCTCTGGCTAGGCGAAATATTACTCCTGCACTGTGGCCTTCATCTAAAATTTTATTAACTTGCCACATGTATTCTCCCTGAAACTGTCTGTATTCACTACATACCGATGCTATTATAATGCTGAGGCAATTAGGCTTTACATCTTTAGGGGACTGCTACTATACACCTGAACTCATTTGCAGGAGGAACCCTTTGCCTAAAGATTAGAAAGAACTTCAGACTAGATAAAAGTGTGGTTTTGAAACTGGACATGTTGTAAATGAAAATCAGAGCTCCAAGCTGAAATCTGACTGTGCTGAAGTCTACAGAATTATTTCTGTGTATTTTAGAGGTACCAACATTTAATCAAGGTCTCTTAGTTATATTTTTCGTTATATTTTGGTTTTGTTTTGCTGCCTTCAAAGGATACCATTTGGAGTTGTGTCATACTGAGCAGAAAACTGGTAAAAGATATTGGTCACTTTGCAGTTGCTCTCTGGTTTTCTCTCAGCCTCAGCTGTGTGCCACACCTGAGATCTGATCTTGCTCTTCTGATAAAGCAGTGGCAGAACTTGCTGGATAAGACTGAAGCACTGCCATCAGGCTTCTGAAGGGTTTCTGCTGTAGTGCAAGTGGCTTTGCTCTTTGCTGGGGTTTTGTGCTTTGCCTTGTCTGTCAGGCCAGCTTTGCCAGTCCAAGGCTTAAAGACGACAGCACGAGTTGCACTTGAGCTTACTCTGGACATGAACTGATGCAAGTCAAGGCTTTCCTCTTCTACCCTTGGATTGTCAGTGGTCACAGAGGGTTGCCTGTGGGTTACCAGTTGCTAAATCAGTGAATCGTGTGTGCTTAGAAGCATCTTTCTTAGACTGTCCTGCCCTGTTAGGTGTGAAGCATTTCTCTCTAGACCTCCAGTCACTGGTGCTCTCTAGAAATGTGGATATAGTTAGTTCACTATAGTGAACTCTTCTTGACCTGGAAATGCTTCTTGAAGAGGGAACTGTCTAGTTATGGGGTTTGCCTGGCTTTGTGGGCAGCATGATCCTTTATCCTACTGCTGTCCTGCTTGTTCCTGTCCAAGTCAGGTTCCTGCTCCATCAGCACTGAGAAAACTCATTGCTTATGAGTCTTTAGACTCATGATGCCTTGCCCATGTTGACCATGTTGACCACAAAAATTTGGCTTGCAAATCCATGAGGCTTTCACAGTAAACCCACTGGGATTTGCAAATTTCTTGCTGATTATTTGACAGATAATATTAGAAATTATGCTCAGTTTTTGAGTGGTTCATGGAAAGTGTGATGTGATCACATGGTTTTGTTTACCCAGAGTTATGTGGTGTTGCTGATCCTCATCGGAAGCCAGGATTATGCACAATGTGTTTATGATTTCTGGATCTGTTTTCTGCAAATTTTGTTTACTTTTAGGCTTATTGTTCTTATGAATGTTCTTATTCATAAGCATGTTCAGTAAAATAGCCATAAACAAACACCAAAAGGGGCACAAGTAACAATTTATTATGTTTGAATGAACATTTATGGCACATTGAAAAAATATGTTTTCTCTAAACTTGCTGTGCTTTTATTTCCACATCCTTAAAAACAGGGAATAAATATCTACAGTAAAGAAGTGCACAGGGAAACTTAAGTGCTTTATTATACAAAAGCAGAGACATTCTTCAAAATCAAAGGCAGTTTTGCAGTGTCTGAGTGAATTGGATCCTGAAGTAATCTGGTCATTTGGTTCACTGCACATCTCACCCAAACATTACATGATAGGAAATAAAATGTGTGTTTCTGAGAATGTTTGTGAATTAGCCAAAAGAAGTAGAAGAGTTGAAGGGAGACTGGCAGGATTTAGCACTTAAAAAGTTCCAACTAAGCGAGTCTTGTCTAATAAAGAAGATCCCACCTTTTGGATACATCACTGCTAACTCTTGGAGTGATGATATTTTGAGAATCCAGGTTGCTTCCCAAACAGCAGCAAATTCCACACTGTGCCTGGACATTTCCTGTCTAATTTTCACACCAAAGCATCCCCTTGGGCTACTCAGAACTAGGGTACTGAGACTAGGAGATGTATGGTTTTGGCACAAGTGATTTACCTAATAGCAAACACCAGTTCAGGTTACCTGCTTTCCAGATCTCTTTCATCCACTGAGCAACAGCATCTGTTTCCTGGGAAGCCACTTCTGAACTCAACATGGTTGCTGAGATTGCAGTGCTAGGCTGAGAAAGGTCCTTTATGAAATGTGCCACATTTGTCTTGCTTCTTTAATTCAGAAAGATTTGGTTGGAGAAAAATGTCATGGAAGCATAAATGCAGATTTGGTAAGTCTGACCTTTCTTTTCTTGCGAACAATAAATGTCAGAAAGCTTAAAATGACAAGCTGGAATGGCTGGAGGTTATTTATGTGTTTAAATATTTAGGCAAGAAACACATTTTGGGACTAAAGTCTAATTTACATGAGTATTTTGATTTATGACTGAGATGGCCGAGTAGCTTCATGGTTGTCACTATCCTGCTTAGCATGGCTACTCAGACATTCCTTGTGGCAGCATAGGTAGGACTTCGATATCTCTACTTGCAGAAGCTGTGAACTCTGTCAGCTGTAGTGAAGGAGAATCACCTTCCCTCATTAGTCAAGTACGATCTGTGAAGTGGCTGAATGTTCTAAGTGTACCCAGTAGACAGAGCTGGTGGCTGGCTTCAAACTGACTTCAGACAAGTTTCTAACAACAGGCATTTCTTTGGCCAAAGAACTTCAGTAGGCAGCTGCAAGAACTGAGTTCTAGTTTGACTTCCAACTTAATTACTGTGCAGTACACAGCTCTGCCATTGACATCTTGTGTGAGATGAAACACTTCCCTTTGTGGTGGTCACTTCCTTTGCAAAGCAAGGGTAGTTTTGACTGCTTTTGAACTCTGTTGGTAGATGGTGCTTTTTTTTGTGGACTCATAATGCTTTTACTTTCTAAGAACCTGAATAAAGGCAGTAAGGTGCAGTCTGAACTCTCAGCTTTTTAAGGGAAAAGCTAAAAGAGCTGGTGTACCATATTGATTTGTTCCCATCTCTGCACTGCTAATAGTCAAAGGACTGCTATTTCCTTCATTTCAGTGATAGCAAACTTAGGGTTTTGGTTGATGCTACAAGAAAATCAGTTTCTCTTTTATTTTGAAAAAAGTTGAGCCCTATCTTTGACTGTTAAAACACCGCCTGTCTTGAAGCCAAATAGTCAAATTTAGATTTGAAATTTGAATACTTTGTGAGTCTTTGACCAAGATTATTTGTACCTCACGATAAGTGAGAACGGGATGGGCTGTGGCCAGCTGCTCACGTGCTTTTGGCAGCTGCAGCTGGGCACCATCTCCATTTGCAGTGAGGAGCTGCAGCTGTTGGCTGCTGCTGGCTAATGGGGACTGCTGAGCAAACCAAGCACTGTTTGTCCTGGCTGGGGAGGGAGAATGTTGTGGAGACAGTGAGAGAAAGTTTATCCTTTATGGTTTCTTACTTAAGACATCAGACATTTGCACAGAATGGGGCATTCAAGATAGTTTGAAACTTTAGTGGATTACCTGATTCTTCCTGGATTACAGATGGCAAAGTGGAGATAGTAGGCTGAAGCCTTCCAGCTAGATGGTTCTAGAAATATGGGGCATCCCCTTTGCAACTTATCACCTTTAACACTCTTCAGCTCAGTTTGCAAATCTTGAGAGTTTCCACTGCTATTCCAATGTTTACAGCAAGGCAGAAGAACTACTTTTCC
>NW_005054550.1:349186-365028 GCF_000277835.1 Geospiza fortis | reverse complement strand
CTGAAACAAGGGTGTATGCTGAATCTATTTTTGGACTGGGATTTCCCTGCAGTAATCTTCTGTGAAGAAAGAGGTGGAGGAACTTTTTGCAAGCTTCTCCCCATTTCCTTATTGACAAGCAACTCTTGCTGGTCTCATGTCTTACAAAACCTTGTGATGAAAGAAAACCTTGAGTCCATCTTCAAGTTACAAGCTGGGCAAAGGGAGAGAAGGCTGTAAGGTGAAGGGCAGAGAACATCTGGGTGGTGAGTGTAGGGGGAGAAAGCAGGATCCTGCCATGTGAGGGTGGGAGTACAGAGGGTGGTGTCCATGTGTGGATTCTTGTGCTATATATTTCTTGATGTCTGTTAGGAAGAGAAAACTAGTCTTGGTAGACATGCTGGAAATGGTGATTTTCATATGTCATACTCTTTCTAAGAATTTTATGTTATTGAAATTTTCTTTCCAACTCAGTTTTGAAAGCTGGTGTGTTTCTTTGGAACACGGTTGCTGTAGGGCTTGTAACATGTAGCTGAATATCTGTGACTTCGCTTACTAGAAATCTGTGGTGATGCTTGAGAGCTCTGCAAGTTGCAGCAGACCTCTAATTGCAGCTTGTACATTGGCATTCTCCTGCTGTTTCTGCTGGCCCATTGAGTAATGAGTTATCTCAGATGCATCAGAGTGTCTGGGCTTTTTATAGCCTCTTTCGTGTTGGATTCTCAAACCACTTTAAGCCTTATCACCCTAGTGACAATGCTAAGCATTATTATATCTATTTTACAGAGAGATCATAGAAGCCAGGGATAGAAAAAGCATTATTTGATTATGTTAGACTGCAAGTGCTGAATAGAATTTTCTCATATAAAATATACTATACAAGGAAGTCTCTCTCTCTCTTTGCTTCAGCCAAAAGGCCAAGAAAGAACAAGAAATTGGAGTTGAGAGGCTCTCTAGCTTGCTGGAAATACTGCAGCAGTTATTGGCAAAACTATCTGAGTCTCCTCTGCTCCACACCATGTTTCTGACACTCCTGTTTAAATAAATCTGGTTTTGTCACATTCTGCACCTTTTGCAATACTGTTTTCTTCTTCGTTTTGGGATCATCTGTGATCTGCTGAGCCTCTCCCTATCTTCAGACATCACCCTGTGGCCTTACCCTTTGTAGGGCAGTGTATGTCAGCATTATAGACCATGATGCAATGGTTATTTCCAAGGGCTGTTTCATTATTGATGCTAATTAAACTTGAAACTAATGAGAAAGGATTACTTTTCAGGGCTAGAGAGGAGGCCAGAATAGTTATTATAGGTTAATTATTCTTCTAAAATACTCATTTTAAGTAACAATTCATTTTGTCAACTTTTTTCTTACATTGTACAAAAGCCTTGTTTGAAGAGGTTTCAAAATATAATTGCTGCACTGACCTCATCTAGCTCTCAATCAGTAATCTCCTTCCATCAGCAAAAGGTTAATAAAATCTTTAACGAAAGGAATTTTGTACCTTATCTATGTGTAGACGATTTAGAATAGGTCTCCCTGCAAGTATTTCCTATTACCCTTCTGCATGATTTCTCTGGCATACTTTTAGATGTGAAAAATGTTGCATTCCATAAAGCTTCCAAATTTAATAGTTGCTTTGCAAAGCAGGTGCATTACAGAGGCACGGAGTGAATCTACCTGGGGCTGGCTGAGAATTGGCACATAAGTCAGAACACATTTCTTTGTTCTCAACGATCTACAGCCTTAAAAACCTGTCCTCACTTTGCAGGCCACAGGGGTGTCCATAACATGATTAGTATTTGCTAAGTAACCAAGGGAGGAGATGAGACTTGTTTTATATGGGAGCCAAGGTCTCTTTCTGGGAAGCACTGTGGCTTTTGAAGGAGAGGACACAAGCTGGTCCACCATGCTCCTTCTCAGCTGTTATATTGAACTTTTATTCTTCCTGTTTTTTTTTTTTTGTGGAGATGAGGGATGGCTTCAAATCTTGTTGCAATCTTGCGCTACAAAAAGGGTAAGGGAGAGCTGCATTAGTGATATTGTGAGTGCTGAAAGCTGAATAACATCATAGAATTATGTAAGTTGGAGAAAACCTCTAAGATCACCAAGTCCAACTGTTAACCCAGGACTGCCAAGTCCACTACAACACCAGGTCCCTAAGTGTCACATCTACACATTTTTTGAACACTTTCAGGGATTGTGATTCCATCACTCCCTGGGCAGCCAGTTCTAATGCTTGATAATCCTAGCACTGAAAAAAGTTTTCCTAATATCCTAAAACTCCCCTGGTGCAACTTAAAGCCATTTCCTCTTGACCTGTCTGTCGTTACCTTGGAAAAGACACTGACCCTTACCTGGCTACACCCTCCTTTAAGGTGGTTGTAGGGAGTGATAAGGTCACCCCTGAGCTTCCTCTTCTCCAGACTGAGCCGTCCCAGCTCCTTCAGCTGCTTCTTGTCAGACTTGTGCTCCAGACCCTTGTTCAGCTCCGTTGTCCTCCTCTGGAGCCTTTCCAGCACCTCAGTGTGTTTCCCATAGTGAGGGGCCCAGAACTGGACGCTGCACTGGAGGTGTGGCCTCACCATTGCCAAGTGCAGGGGGGCAATCCCTGCCCTGGTCCTGCTGGCCACACTCTTGCTGATGCAGGCCAGGATGCCACTGGCCTTCTTGGCCACCTGTGGAACAGGTTCTTTTCCTCTGGACAGCTTTCCAGCTGCACTTCTGTAATGTAGCACTGCAGGGGGTTGTTGTGACCCAAGAGTTGTGACCTGGCATGTCACCTTGCTGACCCTCCTACAGCTGGTCTGGGCCCATCAATCCAGCCTCGCCACATCCTCTGGTTTTGTGCACAAGAAGGAAAGCAATCTTTATTAGTAAATTATCTGTAAATATTAGGGCAGCTTATGTGAGCCATTGATGCATGGCCTGATGCTTTCTGTCAGGGCACCTGCTTTGCATCTTGTATTAATGTGAGGGCTGTGAAGGAAGCACCCGTGGATGAAGGTGGTGCTGAGAGCAGCAAGGCCCCAAATGGAATGTGGGATGCTGTGGATTTATGAAAGCCCTTACCTACCTGCTCCACATTTCAATCTGTCTTAAAAGGGCAGCATTCACCAGGCCTGAGTTCAAGAAAAGAGTTACATCCTCCATCTGAGTGCTGGTATCAAGTTCAAAGATAAAACACCCTCCAAGTAATCACTCTTGCCACTGGGCTCTGCTTAGGCCAGCTCATAGGATTTGGGATAATATTTGAAGTGCTGAGTCCCTTTTGCGATTAAGGTTTTAAATCATACAAAGATTGATCAAAAGCTCAGTGTTTCCTTCTTTCCCTTTCCAGCCTACTGTCCTTTATCTCTTGAAACAAAGCAGCATTAACTTTTAAGATCTGATTCAATAACATTTTATGGATAATAATTATGACTGATATTAAGCCTTCAGCAACCAGTCTGTACAGAGACTTAATGTATTGAGGTTTATTACCACTGTAACCTATCTTTTTACATTGGCTGTAAAGCAGGATCAGCTATACTGATAAGAGGAAAAAGAAGCATCAATGAACTGTTTGCCTTTGCTTCTCTGCAGGGTGTTCGTATTGTTGCCACTTAATATTGCTGGCACGGTGGGAGTTTGCTGTTGAGGAGTTTTTGTTTACAGAGTCTGTTTGCGCAATTGCAGAATGAATGAACGAGTGAGTGTGCGAATGAGCTGCAGCAATCCTGTGCTGGGGAAAGGAATCTATTGCTGGATAAACCCTGGAGACCAATTGATCATACTCTCCCTTGTAATAACGAGCGTGAGAATGCAAAGTTTTTAGACACGAGCTCAACAGCTTTCTCTAAGGCTTATCCCAATAATGGAAGCTCTTAAATATAGAAAACTTCTTTAGACACCCCGTATTAGTGATTTTTTTCCCCAGAAGTTTCCCCGTTTCCTTGATCTCATCAGGATATAGTTGTATGTACACATCATAACAATGAATGGAGATAGTCTCTAAACCAAACTGAAGACCAGGCTGAGCTAAAGAAACCCCTGCTTTCTGGGTCTTTAAATGCTGTGCACAGTGGTCTGAATATAAATTACAATATGAGGAAGGAAATTCACCTTAGTTTCCATACGGCGCCTTCAAGGAAAGTTGTCCTGTTGTATTGACACTGAAAAAGTCACCTGAAGAAGCCAGGACTGGGTCCTTGCTCAGCTGAACTTTGTGATGTTCACGCATCATTAACTGTAGCTGTATTATGTAGTTGCCTTTTTTGCCTTGCTTCTTGACATAACTTTCTGTGTAAGGAAACCTACCTCCCCAGTAAGTTCAAGTAAGATGCTGTCTGCTTATGTCCTTTTTGTCTTTTTGATGGGAAAGCAGAAGGGAATTCTAAAGTGCTCTGGGAGCTACTTGGAGGCCTTGCTTTGACATCTCTAAATATGTGAGTAATGGGGTGCTTAGAACTGATTTTACGTGTGATGGATGCTCAACAATAAGGAATCACAAATTGTGAGCAGCAGAGCTTGGAAAGGAGAGCTGCTCAACAAGATTAATGGGAAGGGAGACCTTTAGTGTAATGAAAGACAGTTCCTGCTTGAAAACAGACAATGCCACACTAGATGGAGTCTTGAGGATTTGGACAGTCAGGTTCCCTCTGTGCCTTTGTAGAGCCCCTTCCTAGGCAGGGAACACTGAAGAGGTGCAAGAAAAGTGCACTGTAAGTTCCCACTTCACCTGCAAGTGAGTTCATTGGTGCACCAAGGGAGCAGATTGTCCAAGGGATGTCTGTCAAGTTGGGGATAGGGCTGTTGAAGGAAAACTAGGAATTTCTTTTTGTTCTAAGAAGTGCAAGCTTATAAGAAAAGCAGGTGAGACTGCAGTAGAATGTAGCTGGGTCTGAGCACTGCAGGGTTTATTTTACGACCATTTTCCTGTGGAGAAATGACCTTAGACAAATCATGCAAGTGAAACCTAATGGGAAAAAATCCCCAGTTTGTGTCTGCTTTCAATTAGATAGTAATTATCTTATTATTAGAAGAAATATCAAGTTTAAAAGAAAACAAATATCTGTACTTAAATAATAAAAAAACCCCAACAGGTGAAAGTGTAGCTCATCCATCCCTTCCATTCTAAGTAGAAAATTGCTATTAACTCTGAATATCATGACTAAAGGACTATGAAGAGGGAGCAGAATTAGCAAAATGTTAGTGGAGCTGGCTGCAGGATCATTGTTATGACTGCAACTGTTATTCTCTGTCTCTGACAAGGATAATAGTGTATGGAAATGAAGCCAGCAAACATGTAAAATACATCTAAATATAGAGGACAAACAGCAAACAATAACTGGACCAGTAATCAGATGCTGAGGCCTTATCTGTTAGTACAGTGGCTTGAAAGATGGCAGTGCTGGTAGATAAACATTAGGAGGACTATGAAGCTGAGGATAAATAGAGCAATATCCTCTAAACAGTAAAGAGCTGAAGCATAAGACCCTGGAAAGACATTCAGGACTTATTGCTTGAGAAGGATCCCTAAAGCTGTCAAGCAGATGTGCAGCTGGTAAGTAGATGACTTGCTGGGACGTTGACTGAAATGGTAGAAGGAATAAATCAGAGGGGATTGCATTAGTGTAACTGAAGGCAGTACATTACTTTGCTTTGAAGTATAGTGTCCTGTGGAGAAAGCAATGACTGTCATCCCATAAGAGTGATCAAACTGAGGGGAGACATGTCCCAGATTTAGGCTGCAGCATAGTCAGGGGTTTCTCTTCTGAGCCATCATAATTTTGAGGTTTTCTTGAAGGCTTTGGACTGGAGTTTGATGGGAGGTGTAAGGGGCTGATCCTAAGCCCACTAAAGCCAATGACATCTCCCTATTGTACATCTGCTCCTCTCTCCTGCTCTCAGGTACAGACAGACTGGGCAAGAACCACCTTTTCTGCTCTTTGCTATTGGGCCCTCTGCTGTGAGCGCACAGGGAGACAGCACACCTCATATTCTGTGCCAGAAGATAAAAAACAGAACTTACTTTCAACCTGGCATTTTTTGTCAGCACTCAGTCTAGGTGGAAATGCAAAAGAAAGCCTTGGTGCTATGTTCAGTGGTTGGAACAGTAGCGTCTGTCTGTCTTTGCACAGGTCAAATGAGCATGGGAGATACTAAGAACTCTTGTTCTTGAACTCTTATGGTTTTATGGAAGGGGCTTTTGGGCACAACCACTGCACTGTAGCATGTGTGTTAGCCATTAAACTCAAACTTCCTGCTGTAGCCCACTCTTAGACCTTTGGCATCATATATCTGAGTTTTGAGTTAAATTAAAACAGGGAAGCATCAGCCCAATAAGGGGAATGATGGTGTGACAGCATCCTAGTGTAAGCAAAGGGGAAAACAGCTCTCCAGAATTCAGTGACAGGAGGAAGGTGCTTGTCAGGCTTACCAGAATATGCCTAAAGAAATGATAGTCACGTCTTAAAATGTTTACATCCACTGTTCATTAAGCATGGCATCTTTGAAGACCCAGTTTCAAGTTCTTTACCTTCATTAAAATGAAATTATGTTTGATTTATGCCAAGGTACTGTGCAGAACAAACAGACCAGGCACATCTCCAAACCTTTTTCACTCTGCCTATGCTACTGTGGTCATGCCTTCAAGGTAAGGCACTTTTGAACAGTATCCCAGACTTGCAATTGTGAAGATTAAAAAATTTGCCCTTTCTGCCCCATGAAAAAGTTCTCAGCGTATGATCCTAAAATTATTTCAAATACACTTTTGTCACTTAAAAGTTTGAAAATAAGTTACTTTTTTAAAAATAGAGATTGGGAAGGGGGAAATGAATCAATACCTTTTCTGAAAAGAAAAAGACAACTAAATTGAGATGTCCATCTGAAAGAAGAATGTGATTTTTACTTCAGAAGGGATAGAAAATGTCTTGTTCCTACTTCTAAAAATCCTTTCCAATAATCAAGTCCATCTGCAAAGATAAAAAGCTGAAGTATGACATTGTCTCTTAACATGTCTTTTATCATCATGCTCATCTCTGTCTTCAGAAGTACTTGAGGATGGTAGAATGGACTTCAGATTAAAATGCTCAAGGGAAGAAAAAATAATAGGAAGGTCAGACTTGTATTAAAGATTGTATTGAAGTCACATCAGCAGAATTACCAGAAGGAAGAACAGGCCAAGTACCTAAATGAAAACTCTTATCAAACTAGTTTACAACTAACATGGAAGTGTCTTTAATCTCCTGTGTCAGTTCAACCTAGAATAATTCAGAACTTTTCTAGTCTCTAAACTGGTCCGTAGATTGTTTCTGTGGAGTAATATCCTGGGAGAGATCTGTTTTATTCATAATTCTGTTTTCATGGCAAGACCAAGGCTTCTTTCTTATGGGTGCACTGTGAACCATCTTAGTATAAACTTGAATTCTCTCTCAAGATTGCCACAAGAAGATAAGTTTTATGTGGCAGTTTTTGAGCTGCTCCACACATGTCTCTAGCCTAGCAATGAAAGCCTGACTTTCAGGGTGGCTTTGAGAATGAGGTACTGTCTAAAGCCTTATCACTGACCTCCCAGCCCTGGTCACTGCTTTTCTAAAGCCTCTCTCCAGAGCCTCAATGGCACTTCCATTATCCAGAAATGATCATAGTGTCTCTTGAGAACAGAGTCCTGCAAGCTCCAGAAGCAGTTCTGTTTTCTCTGGGTAAAACACAGATATCTCCTGCCTCTCTGTAGCATCTATTGTTGGTACACATTGCTGGGGTCACACACAGGGGCTTTTAGGTGTTCCTTTCAGTTCCACACCCAGGGACAGGGAAGGTGCTTGACTTCTGGAGCTGCGTTTCCATGAAGGCTCTGTTTTGCAATTCACCTCTTGTAAAATGTTGCGGGTAAAAGCCTCCTGAATCCGAGCCAAAGCTGGAGCAGGTGCAGCAGAGAGGTGAGTTCAGCTCTAACAACCTGCATCTCAGATGCCTTGGATGTAAAGACCAGATAAGCTTTATTTTCCAGGAAAATTCATTTGTTTTTACCATAGGCTTCTCTGTTAAGGCCTTTTTTTTTTCCTATCTCATCGAGCTAGGTTCTCTGTTATGATTCTGTACTACAGCAAATAGGAATCCTTTCCCAAAACAGTCTCTTCCTCCAAAAAGGCTGATTACAGTGGAAGTTGTGCCTTGCTGTGACTGACAGTGTCATGACTTGATCATACACAGATCTGCCTTGATGTGGCTTCCTCTGCAGGTTCCTTCCCAAGCTCTTTTTTTTTTATATCGCATTCTGAACAAGTAGCTCTTCTCATAAAGGCACTTCATAAAAGCAATGTGTGCAACTCCTCTGAGTAGCACTAAATCTGTGACAAACCTAAGGGAGGTTCCACAGAAAGGTGGTAAAATACTGACTTGTCAACTGTTTTGCTGGCTAAATGGGAAATGTGGCTGGCAGCTTTACCCTTTAAAGTGGAGAGAGATAAGGGCAGTTTCACTGTTTCACAGTCAGCCACAATCATCCATAAAATGAAGAGTTACTTTGTTTTTTAAACTGATGTCTCAGTAGTGAAGGACTCAATTTTTCACTAGTATTCATGCTATTTATCCTGTGCTGTTCAATAACTGAAGATATTCACTAATTTATTAAACAAATAAGATTTCATCTGTTAACCATCTTACTTGAAATACAAGTTTTAAAATACTTACATTTGGAGCTGCTGAGGTCAATACAAGTAAGACTGACACCCAAGAAAATGACAAATTGCTAGAGTCGAGAGATGTGGAAAGTGAAGTTTTGTGGCAGTTCCATGGTCCTTCATGATTCTCTTTTTTCAGTAAAATAATGAATTGATGAACCTTGTGATGTTGCTGAAGGAAAAAGGGAATAGAAGTGAATTTGGCTTTCTCCCCGAGGCCTTATGCTGAATGGGTTGTGCTGTAATCTGAGTCACTGGCAACCATCTCTGATACTGCAGGGAAGATGAGGGATTCTGATCTCCTCTTCTTTGATGTTGGAACACTTCATGGAGTTCACTTTGTTCTTTTCTTCTCCCTTTTGGTGTCTGATGTGATTTACTTGTTAGTGCTGATGGATGCATGCTGCTACCCCAGTGAAACCCAGCAGTGAGTCACAGCCTGGTGCCTGCCAGGTCAGTGCTTGGCCATGGGTGACAAGGGGTGGCAGTGACCCCTCCAGGTCACTGCAGCCCGTATGCCCCAGTCAAAACTCTGTGTCTGGAATAAAGTGTCAGCTGAGCAGGGCCTGAACATCATGGCTTTCCTCCTGACCTGAAAGAGGTGAAATGCAAATAACTGTACCATTGCAGTTTGATTAGGAGCTGTAGAGAAGCTTCTTGGCACACCAAAAACTTAAAAGAGTTTTGGCTTTGCAATTCCTAAACAGGTTCAGAGCTCCCCTCCACCCTCAACAGTTCTGTGATTCCGTGACTGTGGACATCATCAAATAGAATTTGGCTGGCGTTTTTCAGGGCAGCTTGAGCTGTGCTCAAGGGTGTTACCCTGTGGTACATGTTTTTAACTATATTATTCTGTCTCTTTGGGAATGCCAGCAAACTGAGTATATCTGCTTGGAATACTAGGCTCAGATTTATGGCACTCTGCATACGTGATTGCTCACCACACACATCAGCGGAGTAAAGCAGTGCCTCTCATTAGGGAGCTGACAGATTTTTGACAAGATTGTCGAATCCCAAGTCATGCATGAGTTCCCTAACTGCTTTTGGGCACGGCCTGGGTGTCTGCTTGTTACACAGGACGAGTATTTGGCTCACTCAACAGACAGCAGGTCATCCCATTGACACCTGCCTGCTCTGCTAACAGATCAGTGAACCTACTGCTGTCTAATGTTTCTATGATAATGCAACACAGTTGAGAATTGATTTCTAAAATGCAGGTCGCTCAGTAGATGCAGCAGTCAGTGAGGGAGCACAAGGTGACAATGAAACAATTCAGATTAGCAAGCGGGGGCATTGCAGCTGCTTGTGCTCTAATTGCATCTCTCCAGATGTTCCTGTGATGTGCAGGAGATGCCAAGCAGTCTCTAGGCATAACCATATTTCACTGTTCAGCTTTCCAAACACTCTTCTGTGGTCTGTAGAGAAGAGAGAATTTAAGGACCCAAGCCTTTTCATCTTCTGTGCTGTCAAATAAACTCTGTCATCTGAAGTAATATTTCCCAGGCATATTTTTTTTCCATAGATTTCTTTTCACATTAAGATCAGCAAAAGCTCTTTCTGGGAAGCCTGATTAAAAATGCAGTTCCTCCCAGGAAAGAAAAGAAAATAACATTTTCAGCATCAAAAGAGATCACAAAATCATCAGGAAAAAATGGAATTAATTTTGAAGATTATATATTGCAGGAAAGTAGGTAAAAGTGACCTCAGGGCTTTCTGCTGTTTGTAAAATAGTTTGTGGGTTTTTTGAATAGACATCTGCTAAGAGTAGAGGTGACAAAGACTCTCAGAGACAAGAAATGTCCTGCTTGGATTAGCTTTGAGAAATTGAGAGAGCTAATTTCTTTGCAAAATTTACTCTTGTCTGTATACTAAAAATGAACCAGCAAACAAAAATATGTTATAAATATGTTTCCAGTTCAGAACGAGAAAGATGGAGAGGAACTATTTACAAGAGCATATTCAAGACAAGGAGGAATAGCTTCAAGCTGAAAAAGGAGAAGTTCAGGTTAGGTATTGGGAAGGAGTGGTGAGGCACTGGCACCAGTGGTGAGGTTGCCCAGAGAAGCTGTGGGTGCCCCATCCCTGGAAGTGTTCAGGGCCAGGTTGGATGAAGCTCTGAGCAACCTGGTCTAGTGAAATACATCTCGGCCCATGACAGTGAGGTTGGAACTAGATGATCCTCCAGGCAAACCAGTCTATTATTTTCTGATCTTTAGAGAAAAATTAATCTAGTAAGATGCATATAATTGTGTGTGGGAGGATAGAATGTAAGAAAATAAAGATAGTGCAGAAGGTAATCTCACCCCTGAGGAGTTGCAGCTGTACTAATTACCAGAGATTAGGAACAGGCCTGCCCTTAACAGGCCACAGCTGTGTCCAATAATGATGAGTGCTATAGAAGGGTGGGTTAGCTGGGTGAGAACAGAGATGGTGTTTTGTTGGTTGTGTTGTAAGGAAGAAGGAGTCAGTGCTGTGAGGAGCTGCCCATGAGAAATCACCAAGAAGGTATGGAACTTTGCGATATGACAGCAGCAACTGTGTTTTAACAGCCCAAATTCTTTGTAGCACTGTCACAACTCCAACTGCTGCTCCAAGTTGTGTAACCTCCATCTGTAACCAACCCCTCTCATGTTTCCTCCTCGAACTTCCTTTCAGATACACATACATTTCACAGGAATAGAATATGTGTATTGTTATTAGCAAAAAATAATGGTGCTCCCCTGAGGTCCGTGCTTTATCAATAACTTTTATAAAGTGTGTTTTGCATCCTGAGATGTATCTAGCATTCCAGCATTGCATACCTGGAAGGCAACAGTGGCTGTCTTTCCAGTGTCTTTAATCAATCATTTAAGATGAGTTGTGTAAAATCCAACTGACCCTTCTATAATAACTAGGGGAAAATAGCTTTGAATTGTCATTTTGATAAATTTTGGAGTATTGGCAGTGTTCTGGGCTATGGAGCCAGGCATGCAAGCCTTTCATCTGTCAGTGTCATTATGAAATATCTTAAAAGAACAGGAGGAATAGCGACTCGATAAATCTTATCTCCATGAAAGAGTGGATTTTGCGTGGTTTCATAATCTACTAAACTCTAATAGCCTATTCCTTTGCTTCAGAAATAGCTGTTAGAGCAAGGTGTTTGATGAGTCTGTGTACTGTTTTCCTGCAACCCCTTAGATTTTTTTATGTCAATGAATGACTTTCAGTGGTGAATACCATAGGAATTATTTGCCTCTGTGGTGCCTGCATGATTTTAACTATTTATTATGTGATAAAACCAAATCTTTTGCTCTTCCCCGTGTTTTTCTGTAGGGTAGAATACCAAAGGCAGGTGGAACACCTTTCACAGCAGTATGCCAAGAAAAAATTCAAGACTAGGTGAGATCACTTTTGTTACATGTGGTACCAAATAAAATGCTGGTTTTAGTATCCTATCTAATGTCTACTACGTGGTTGGGGCCTATACTGATAATTGAGTGAAGTCTGAAGATCTACTGTGTTTTATTGCATTGTCTTGACTATGTGCCAGTTTTAGTAGAAATTAGAAGTTGAGTCCATAGCTTCACACACACCATAGCTTAAATGCAAATAACAATGGTATTTGAAAGTAAAATAAGCTTCCATGATAAGAAGGGACAAAACTCCAATTTTCCCACTCGTATTGCCATTTCTTTTTTGGGGAGAAGGCAGAAGAGAAGAGGAGAGAAGGTAGCAGTGCTGTCTTGCTGTTAGGAAGAATCAGACTTAGGTCATGCAAGATCATCTCCCAAATACAGGGTATTTCCGGCAAAATGCCATGGGCAGTGCCGCAAATGCCAAAAACCCCAAGTCCATACATCAAAATTGCACATGAAAAGGCCCTGATTTCTGGCTAAATGGCTTATAGGGTTTCCCATTAAGGATCAGACCATTATTTGAATTATTTTAGGCATACCTAACTCTTCTAGACTATTAAGCATTCTCCACAGTTTCATGTTGAGCCATTGTGACCACTCTTCATACTGAGGCCAGGACAGCAGTGTCTCCATGAAATATTTTATCCCAAAGAAGCTGCAGGTGGTGGGTAGGACTTAGTGAATAATGCAAGTATCTATGTAAAGACACTGGGAACATATGCGGTAGCGCAGGGGTGACTTGGTGGGCTGCCGGCTGGGAATGAGAGTGTCTGTCTGAGTTTTTGTTTCTTTCCTGTTTGGTGGAGATGATAGGGCCAGAGCTTATTAGAACAGATTTACCATGCTTATATTTTATGGCTGTGGTATGTCCTTGTACTCTGATTGGCAGAGTTTTCTAGGTGGTGTCTTGTGTTTGAGGAATGAGCCTGATTTTCCTGAGCATCTCCAAGTAGCACTGGCAAAACAGGATTATTATTTTCTACCAATGATAAGGTTCCCCCACGCTCTGAAAGGCTGGATAAACATAGCATTTCCTCAGTATGTGTCTGGACAAAGCATTAGTAGAAAATTTAGAATCTTTGCCAGGAAGTGAGAAAAAAAAGTGCAGCAGTGTCATTTGAGAGGAAATTCAAGCTGAGTTTTAGTATATAATTATTTAATTTAATTAATATAAACACAACTGTGATTATTTTTTTCACTAATTTAGCCTGCCAGCTTACATTTGTGCAACTGTGTTCTCAAAAATGACGCAGAAAAATGACACAGCTCAGTTTGCTGGTGAATTAGAAGTTCGTAGAGTAACTTGGTAGAAAAGAGCAAATGGACCTGGTGTTTTGAACACAGTGCACAGAAAGTCTCGACAAGAGAGAAAGATGAGGGGGCAGCAGCCATGTCCTGACAGCGCTGATGAATGGCAGGTGGCCACAAGCCCGACTGCTTCTCTTTGGCTGCTGCTGCTGATTTCCAGGCAGGTGGGTGAGAATGTTGAAGGCCTGACACATGGAGTGACAGATACCCTTAGTGCTTGTGTGCACAGCGCCCTGGCATGGCTTAAAATAGAGCCAGCTGCATGCATAATTAAGGAGGAATAATTGCAATGCACTTATGTAAATTATCTTGTGGTTCATCTTCCCCCACCCTCGCACCCTGCTCGGCGTTTCCATCAGGAAGGTCCCACAGTCAAAGATTCACCTAATCAGTGCAAAACACTAAAATATTATATTTGGGGCAACAAAAAATTAGTTGTTTTCTGTAAGAGAATAAGAATAACATTGTATGAATGAAGTATGTGGCTCCAAAGTATGTAAGAATTGATGCTGGTAATCTGGCAGCTTGTTCTACAAACAAAAATTAATTTTAGAAACCTGCATGTGAATTTAGTAGTTCTCTCATTCTTGCTGTCTTGTAACTCAGATAAATATCTTATATTTCCTGCTAGCTGAAATTCTGCCTACATAAGCTTTTCCATTCAGCCTGTTAGAATCATTCTGGCAATATATGACTGTGAATTTAACCTCGTTTTTGTTTGTACTAATTATAAGTTATATTGTATTTTTACTTTCTTTGGGAGAAACACAAAAACTCTATTCCATATGTAATGGTTTTATATATCTCCCAGATGACTGTTCTGGATGCATCTGGAGCATTGTTTTCAATAAAATATTCTTGCACTCCCCTTTGCTCATATTCCCCTTTCTTTCTAAATTGAATAAAACTCTGCATATAGTTCTAACAAATTACTGTATTTCCAGATCACTGGTGACTGCGTGCATCAGATTCAAAAACAGTAGTCCAGAAAGTAGGGGATATATTTCATTGCTTGGGAAGTTTGTAAAATGCTTGTATTGGCCATTCAGTTTTCTCAGTACATGATGGATCACATAGCACAGAAGATAACTTTCAAAAGCTCTGATGCACTCTAAATTCCTCAGTCCTGGACTCGATTTGCAGAGCTGTAACACAAGTGGTGGTATGGCCAGCTCCTGTGTCTGAGACCTCATTCTTGCTTTTATAGGACTATTTTTAGAAGCAGCAAGGAATTGAGTCACCCTTAGCTCACACAGTCACTGAACTGTGCTGAGACTGCTCTGGAGAGTGCAAGCTGTGGTGGGATGGTCTTGGGGGAACAATTGCCTGTCATACTTCTCACTCAACCTGTGTTAAATACTGAGTACTTCACTTGGTCACTATCAGAGGCTGATTGGTTTTAATTATCCTGGATCTAGTCTGGACTTAAGCTCGTACCATGCATGTTTTTTCCTGAATTTATTTATGCTTCTGGAACACAAGAAGTGTGCAGCAAAATGAAACACAATGACTGTACCACCTCCCTGCAGAAATTCATCTGATTTCCCCTAGCATGTAAAAAGCAGGAGGTCAAGAAACGAGGAAGGCAGCAAAGCAGAAAAAGTAGCATAAAGCAGGAGATGCACATCTGCTCATTCATTCTGGGCTACATTCTATAATCAAAGCCCTGGAAAAAGTAAAACATCAAGTAGTATATGAAGCATGACCATTGATTTCTATTTCATAGTCTCTACCTTTTTCGCACTTAGGGACAGCTGAATTCAAAATATTTATGGTTGGCTGTACAGCAAATGCTGGGTTAAGCCTTTCCCTGCTCCTTTTGTGTTGCAGTGTCCTAACATGCACAGCTTGTGGAACTTCAGAATGTATTTGAAAAAGGTATGAGATGTGGTGTAATCATGTGAAACTCTGAGGTGAGAAGAGTTCCTCTCATGCAGCAATCATCAGTAAATTTATTCAATGGTTCATCCACCTCACTTTTAAGTTGATTATCTCCCCTCAGAGCTGGTGGTGGTGGTACAACTGTTTTTGAATAGTGGGTCCAAGGGAAGACAGACATTTTCCCTTGAAAACTGGCAATATGTTGAAATAATTGAGGCTCTCTGTAAGTGCCCAATGCCATATCCAGATGGTGGATATGCAGTAGTAAGTCCTGAATTAATATCAAGTATGGAACTGCTGATACCACGTTTTAGTACATGGGATGGTGTAAAACGTATCACGTACGAAAAGGCATGGTGTAAAAGCTACTGAAAGGATTAATTTAGATGCAGTGTTTTGAAGAGGCATCTTGCAGCACTCTAATATTATTGGAGCCCAGATCACAGTGCCTACAGAACATGTTGCCCAAAACTTTCCATTTTTAATATCCTTTGATTGCTTATAATTTTCAGCCTTTAAAGCATAAGAAAAGAGATTTCTCCATGCTGATCATCTGCCAAAAACTCTTTTCAAGTAGTGCTTCAGCTAGGACATCTTTTCCTCTCTCCCCCCCAC
>NW_005054550.1:344192-349176 GCF_000277835.1 Geospiza fortis | reverse complement strand
CCCCCCCAAAAAAATATATTAAGGTATTTTATTATGGGAAAACTTGAATTCTATGAAATAAACCACTAAGTCCCTGTACTCTCTTCGAGTTGGGAAAGATGGAGCTACTGTTGCAATAGGACTACTGGGCAATGTCAGCAATAGCAAAATCTCACTACCTGCAAGATATAAATGAAACACTCGGAACAATTTTGCCACCTTTGGCCTTCCAAAAGGTTGGCAGCAATTTTAAAACAATGTATTGATTAAAAGGAATTGCTTGTTCAACAATAAGTAAAATCTGAAAAACTCATAAAAACTATATGCCAAATTTCCCCATCACACGTTAAGTGTTAGATCTTTGAAAGTAGTTGACCTGTATTTATTTTAGGAAAATATAATTGAGATGCAGCCAATTAATTTGACAGCATTAATTTAATCAATCCCTAATATTTGCTTTGTTTTGTGTGCGTTTTTAAATGAATGAAGTGAAAGTGCAAAAAAAACATCTCTTTTAAGGACATCTGCAAATAATGAGATTAAAATCAATCAAAGTCTGGTTTAGAAAAAGTAGCTGGGCTTCCATTTGATAGAATTTTCTGAGAATTGCAGCTTTGAGTTGCAGTGACATAACCAGTTTCCTCAGAAGTGGTGTTTATGTGTTTGCCCACATGCCAGGGTGAAGTGCATGTAACTCTTACACAAAGTGCTGCTTTTTCCCTTCCATTTTGGTTGAGTTAGATCTGACACTGCATTTGCCACGAGACTATGGACAGCTTCTGCTGTGTCTAAGCAGAGATCTAAAAGGTCACTTAGCCATGGGTGTTGCTTCTTTTTATTTCACGTAGCATTAATCCCTTTGGGAGAGTCAAAGCTTCATGAATTGCTTATCAGGAGCTTTTAGTTTGCAGTTCTTAGTTTACCATTTGAAGTCTGATTTATGCTGTAATCTCCATTTTGTATAGATAATCTATTAAACAGCCCTAATAACTGGAACATCTGAAAGTTTCTGTCATCACAGTCCTACTGCCTGTTCATGTACTGAATTTGCCTTTAAGAAAATTGGAGCCTTAAGCTAGATACTAGTAAATTAACCCAGTTTCTAATCTTCCTACATGGTTTTAAATAATATATTAATCCAGAAATTATTTGGGCATAAGTATTAGGCGTTAATGTATAAATTCAGTGTATAATTCATTAATCAGATGAATAATTTCCAAAGTATCAACAGAAGTAAAGAAATTCTTAAGAGATGTCTATTTATATGCATATGGATGTAATAATGTATAAAATTATCATCCTAATATCCTATTGTGGCTTGTGTTTGATACAAATACTGCACAGAATGCAACCAAACGTTTGCCTCTGCTCTCTGTTGGCTTTATTTTTTTTAATTGAAGCGCATACACAAGGCCTAAAATAGGTTGAAGCTCTGGAGGTTGGAATTAACAGCCATTTAAGATAAACTTTTACAGATCTTCTTGAAGTCAAGGCTAAGTCTGCCTCCCAGTAGGAGACTCTTCTTTTTGGGTGTCCTTGTTTTAGTTTGTTTATTTATTTAGCCTGGCTTGCATAACTATGGCCATGTTTTGGGTTTTTTTTTTTCTGAACTCTCTGAAATGTCTTTATTCATGAACAGGGGCTACATCTTTCTCATTTGATATTTATTTGGACATCCTGATACTTCGGTGACATTCCGCATGATGATGAATGTTTCTGCATAATTTATTTTTCTCCTTTGGTGAAATAGCTTTTTTTAAATACCACCTCTACCCCTGGAAAAAGATGAGCAAATGCAGCCCCTGGAATGGGTACACTGCCTTCTTTATTACTTAAACAGCTTCTGAATGAGGCCTCTCATTTTACATGTGGAAGAGACTTAATCATGCTGGTAGGTAGTTGCATTCTTTAATTGTCTGCTGAGGTCTTCTTGATCTTGTGACAATTTGGTGATCATCTTTGAAGGTCAGGCCAAGGAAAAAAATCTGATCAGATCTTTTGTAATTTTTTTTTAAGAAAGGCCTGTGAGTCTGCAACTGCCCTTGGTGCACTCGTAAGTAAGACATCAGAGGGCCCTGTGTCCAGCTGTTCCTGGTGGCTATAAAATGGTAGTTTTTTGAAGTGTTGTGAGACTTTTGTCAAGGTAAATTTTCCAGAATTATGGAAAAATTTGAGTCTGTGCAGTACAGATATGTATGGCTAGCCACAGGATGGCTGAGAAAATTCTCCCAGATGAAGGGAAAGTCCATGGAGATATCTAAGTTCATTTCAACATGAAGGAAAAAAATACCCTAAATAGTTGAAATGAAAACTGGATTCTCCCACTCTGCTATTCAGATATATGATGTATGTGCTATACAGATCATATATCCTTCTTTCTGCTTGCGCAGCTACATTGTGATCCCAGCCTCAACTGGGATTAAGGAGACATGAAGAATTTGGTTCAGTATGATTTATTACAAAAATGACAAATGAAGTTGTGTCAACAGAAGACATCAGGACAGGGGCCCAGGCTCCCTGTGCATGCAAAGATAAGCAGCATATGCAGGTGCTTGAATGTGTGCTCATGTGTGAGTGTTTCAGCTCTGCTTTCTGCAAGATGCTCCAAAGGCATTATTTCCTTCCCATTGTCCTGGTTACAGAGACGGGGGGAGTTCAGCACTGTGTGGGTGTGACCAGGTTGTTATTCTATGCCCCCCACATCATTGCTGGGCACATGGTTTCAGCATGAAAAGCTAGGGCTCCCTTTTGGAATTTGGCCATATTGCCTTTGTTCCCATATCCCACTGCATGCAGGAACAGTGTATCATCTTTGTCTGGGAAAACCCTATGGACATGTCCTGCAGGAAGCATTCACCACCTTTTGTTCCCAGTGGTGAATACCTTTTTGTGGTAAAACACCTCCTCTTTTATTGTATACTTCTGCTATTTATATCTCTCTTGTGCACACCTTATTCCATTGCTCTGGGTTTTTAATAAACCGTTAGCTCAACCCATAATCTTCCCTTTAGTCCCTTCCTTAGCAGACAGGGAGGAGGAAAGGGAGTGGCTTATTTGGAGTTTAATTTGAAACTGGTGTGAAAGCCAGCACACCAGTCTACTATTTTGGGAAGCTTAGCTGTCATGTGAGGACTTAGGCATTTTGCTCAAAAGATAAGTTTCCTTTCATTTGCATATGATTAAAAATTTAGATTAGGACCTCACCAGAAAAAGGGGTGTACTGAAATTCTGTTAGATATTGAGGGTGAATTAAACAAATAATTTTCTTAAATGCTTCTACAATTTTACATTAAAAGCTACTTCTGAAAAACAGCACATAAAAACAAAATTTGAGAAAGGTGGGAAAGAGGTCCTTTTTCATGCCCAGAAGATTTTGGTAGAAGCAAATTACTAGGGCTAATAAAAACCATGTAGAGAAAGAATTAAAAGTCAGGTCTGTGTCACAAAAATATGCCAGATAATAAACTATGTAGAAATTTTCATCAATCAAATTTGAGTTCAAACAGATTTGCTGTTTTCTGTTGAACTAATGCCAGGCCATGGATAGCAAACAGGATTTTAATATGTCATAATCTGGCAGCTCAGTGACGTTATACATTTCAAATAGCAGTGAGATCTTGGTCTCCACCCTCCTCTGCATTCTGGGCATGAAATAGTCTTCTGACGGGTGCTTGGTTTAAATACATCCAATTGGTACCCCTGGAGAATAGTATGGGCTTGCAGAAAATAACCTTAAATGGATTCTTCTAGTCTGAAGTATTTAGCATCAACAGATGTTATAAAATTTCACTAGAAGTGGCCTAGAGTGGTGATGGGAACTGTCATTTTTCTCTCTCATTTCAGATTGTATAAAATATGGCTGAAATCCAGCTCTTCCCAGGTTGAATTGATTAATTTTCCTTCTGAGATTTGAATAGTTCTTGGACTTTTTAATTTGTTCATGTCCTGTGATTGGTCACTTTTGAGCCAGTCTGGAATTAGCACGGTTAAAGTACTGCAAGAAAAAGCTACTGCTTTAATTCAAGGATCTCAAAACACCTGAAAAATTAATTAATCCTCATTGCAGTTTTATTAGGTAGGTGGATTATATAAATGCGTAGACCATGGCTAGGTGATTTACCTCAGATTACTTAGTGAGGCTTTGTGAAGATGACTTTCCTGTTGCTGGTCTTAATTGCAGCACCACATTGTCATCTGATCTCAGGGATTCTGCCAGAATTTGGTGGGGGAGGTGGGGTGATGAAATTCAGTGAGGTTCTACTGCACCCTCTGCTGAGAGGTGACTGTGGGGAAATCTGGATGAAAGACTCTTGGAGTTGGCCTGAACTGCCAAGTCCACTGCAGTTCTAAAATAGTGTTTTGATTATTTAGCAAAAATTCAAATGGCACAGAACACCTTGGGTGTTAAGAAGGAAATGTTAATGAAATTAGAATGAGTACATTTACAACTGGTTTTCTTTGTCTTTTCTTCTTTTTTCATGGAATAGGGATTAAATCTTGTTATCTCTTCAGCAAAATGTTTTTCCTCTGTTCTTGCACTCTTGTCTGATTCTGAAATGCACTAACTAATTGCTTGGATCTCTTACGCTAATTCTCCTGAAAGTTCAAGGATGTTGTGCTTGGATGTCTGCTAATTAATTAAAGGTTATGAGTTGGCTCTTAATCAAGGATTTGTTCTGAAATTCTGAGCCCCAGTAAGTGTATAATGTTCCTGGTTGAAATGGGCAGGTAATGAGACTATTAGCACATTAAAGTGGATCTCCATGATTGGATCTCTGTGATCCAATGGGTGGAATCTAGAACAAATGTGTACAGAACTGCTGATCAGTGTGTAAAGCAAAGCTTTGCCACGTGGCCCACACCTGGATCCTGTTGTGCTTTGTGTGAGTGTTCACACAAACAGCATGGCTTTGGGAGACTGCTGGGGGAAACAAGCAGCAGCAACTTTTAGTCCTGTGACAGATCACAGCCTGGATTCACCTACATGAAATACTTAGGACATAAG
>NW_005054550.1:318165-344182 GCF_000277835.1 Geospiza fortis | reverse complement strand
TGGAGTTTAAATAACAGCATGGCTGAATTTCTTGTTCCCTCAGTTGTTCCCTCAGTCACAGTTGGTTTTTTATCAAATAAAAGCAATTATTTCAGGTATTATTTTTTGCTGTCTCCTCTGAGGACTGTATTTTTCTAGTAGTATAATACTTTTTTTCCCCCTTTCTTTCCTCTGATTTTCTTTCTGGAATAGGAAATGAATGGGTAGAAATTTGCAAAGAAGCACAGAGGGAAGGTGAGGGGGCAAATTGCCCCGTCTTCTCTCCCATGAGCTGCCCCTCTGAGCTGCCTCTCACCTTGAACATAAGGTTTTCTTCAGCTCTGTCTCATGATTCCCCTGATGTCTCACTTGTCAGTTGAATTGTTCAGTCTGAAGTCTTGAGTGGTTGGAAACCAGCTCAGAAGATTTTCTATTTATGTGCCTGTTTTTGTCTAGATACAGATTATTAATGGGCTCTTCTCAGTTATACACACTAGTATGTAAATTATTTAAATTTAAAATAAAATAGAGGAGGCATCTAATATTATCTTTAAGCAGAAGTTCAGCCCTGAGGATTGCTATCGCTCAACCAGTCCCATTTTCTGCTGACCAGAAATGCCCAGCAGTACAGGTTCAGAACATATAGCACAGGTTAGTACATTGATGTGGCAGATTTCCTCCAAGGAATTAAACCAAGATCAGGCTAGAGATCTGTTTCCATAGGATTGCGTTTGTCATCCAAAGGTAATCAGAACCAGGTTAGAGGAACTCTCCAGTGTACTGAAAGTCTTTATAGGAGTGAAGTGAGCATTTGTTTATACAGGTATCAGACAGCTACACAGATTTATTTGGCAATTAGCTATTAGTCAGTCATGATCACTACTTTGATCCCTACTTCATTATTCCTCAGAAAGGTAAAGTACTTGTTCTTTCCCCCCTTGAGGAATACAAAAAATGTTAGACCAACCTTTAAAATTGCTTGGTCAGTGGTTCTCAATATCTCATATTTCATCAACTGCTGAGTCTCTTATAAATTAGGATACTAAGACATGCTCTTGATTAGATAGATACATTTCATTGTAATTCACATCCTACTTTCTAGGAACCTGAATGTGCTGTAATACCTTCTCTTCTTGTATGCTCAAAGGGAATCAAGGCTCCCTATATTTAAGCCATGAAATCTTAGGTGCCAACCAACTACACATCTAAATTCATGGCTAAACCATAGTACAGTCTCTCTAAAGCTAATACTGGCTAAAACAGATCTCAGCTTTGAACTGTAGCTTTCTTTTATCACATAGAGAAGCAGCTTTATAATGCTATTACTGCCTTTATTTTATAAGAAAGCATTGCACTCTTGAAAATTTGCATAGATGGTATGCAAAAAATAAAAAATCCAAAAGAATCTTACAGTGTCAAATCACAGATACAATTTATGTGAATACTGGATCATCCCCACTCACTCTTGTGATTTATACAGCTAAAACCTGCTGTGTTCTGGGCTGTTGCAGCACCAGTGTTCATGAACAAAGCTGGACCTTCATCATGTCAGTGCTGAAGATGGTGCCTTGGGATGAGGTCTGCAAGTTGTCAGGCACTGGTGCTGCTGTTGCCTTTTGAGCCCTAAAATTAAGAGCCAAACAAGGTTAGGTGATAAAGTGTGGTTACCATTTAATGAAGGGTCCCTGTGGGTGCACAGCATGCTGAAACACACGTCAAAGATGCTCACGTGATATAGGACAAGTACAATTTTTTAGGTTTGGAAAATTAGCATAATTGACAAGAATCCCCAGTTAGAAACACAGGTGAGGAAGTGATTGCCACTCTTGGTTTCAACCCCTTCTGAAGCCCCCTCCTTGCTAGTTTTTTATGTCAATTACATGCGAAAGTCTCTTGGGGAAGGTGTCTTGTCCTTAATTCCCATTAGCAGCAAGATTAGAACAGGCCTTCAGGAATTTTTTTGTCTTAATAGGAAAAGTTCTGAAGTTAGGCAACTATATAACTATATAATAACACTCTACAGAGCTATGAATATATATGAAGAAAATATAAGATCAAAAATCATTTTGGTATCACTACCAGTGAGGCTGGTGGGCTGCCTGCACTACCTGGCCCTGCTCTGGCCCACGGATGGGTGTTGGAGTGACTGCTCTGTTGGCTTCTGGCTGATGGATGCCACCCATATATAAATATTCTGCAACTTCACACAGAAGAGAATAACAGCCCTTTATAATTACAGCTGCACTTTTGCCAACTCCTGCAATTTTACAGAGAGCCTTACAGTATTTGCTATCTTTACTTGAAAAAAAATTAAACCAAAACCACAGAACAACCCTCCACTCATGGAATCAATGAGTGGAATCAATACTCGGGTTTAAAATCACAAGCTTTCAAAAACATCTGAACTTGAATGCTTGCCTGTGAATATTTGGAGAGGTGAGCTCCCCTGTGGGGTTGGCATCAGCTCAGCTACACTGTCCATGGTGCTTCTCAGCCAGGGATATCACCAAAATGTGAGTTTGCCTGATCTAGAGGGTTTAGTGCACTGCAGGGGCTGGGCTGCAGCAACGAGCAGCAGATTAACTTGCTTTAGCTGTGGTGGCTGTGAGCTCCTGGAGCAGCATTTGCTGTTTGGAATCACACCTGGTTTAGCCAGGTCTTTTAAACAGAATTTTGATTTACAGTTTTATGTGAGGTAGTGGAAAAATGTTCTTAACTCTTCCTACCTTTTTTTTTTCCCAGCCTGTTCCTTCTAGTAAAAGGAGAGAGAAAAATTAAGGGGAGCAGTTGGCCCCTACTAAAAAAATTTTCTTAAGCATTCAAAGAAATGAATAGCATTTTGAAGAAGAGGATTTAGCTGCTTACACACGTGTATATTGTGGTCCCATGGTGCCTGAAAATGTTGCTGTATATCCTCTGTAAATTTCTAATATGCCATTAACAGGTTTCAGCATCTGCAATGAGCTGCCTATAGTTTTATCTTGCAGTTGCTCTATTTTTGTGTCAGTTGTGCTAGCAGCTTAGAGCTCAGCTAATGTACCATTGACAAATGGCCCCCTTTGAAAGGAGGCTGTATATATTATATAAATTCATTTACATTGTATATATTCATTTGGAAATGAAACACACAAGAGAAAAATCAGTGCTTTTCAAATCAAACATGACAAATTCACCAGTGGAAGATATTTGATTTTCTAGCTTTTAAAAAGCAGACAAGATATTTACCATTCTGATGTATTTTGTTTTAAACGTAAAAAGACTAAAATAGAGCTGAATTTGTTTGATAGAGAAAACTGTTCTTGTGGGCCTTCTTTTTCATTCTCTCTGATTTTCAAGATGAGTTGGAATTTGGAAGGCTGTATTTTGAACACCTTGATTGAAATGCTGCAACTTTGTTATCCCTTCGACCATTCTAATGAGACAGGAAGGAAGGAAGTACCTGAATGGGCAAATGCCTTCCACCTAGAAACATAAACTCTCATACATTATTATTCATTTATGCTAATACAATTTAGAATTTTCTGGGCTTGGTTCCACAAAGGTTCCCCGGCACCTACGTTCCATATAAATCCTGCTGAGGCAATTCTTTTGAAGACTGAGAACCCCAAAACTGCTCTCTGGTAGACTGGGGACCATTTGTGCAGCACTGCCACATCCTCTCAAGCTATTTGAGGCACCTCCAGGTGAGATGCTCGCAGAGGTCCCAGCCACTGGGGCACTTCACACATGTGAACTGTGGTCACAGCACTTCACAGGGGCTGGAAGGGTGTCACCATACCAGCTCCTGTTAAAAACACTTCCTAGTGCCCTGTGCATTGATTGGGAGTTTTATCTGCTAATGTTAGAATTGTTTGGGTATAAACTGATGAAATAAATATTGTTAATTCTATTCTTGAATGTTTTGCCTGAGGACCATAAAAGGTGCCAGCTCTGCTCTTGTTCAGCATTGGGAAAAGAGAGCAGTTCATTCATCCTTGCCCTGGAGAAGTCACTGCCAAATGACACCTCACTGTTCTTGGGTGCACATCTGCAGAATAATTTCTTTGATGAAAAAAGAAATCTATTTTCCCTTGGAAGTACTTACACATTCTGGATATATTAACTTATTAGTTGTAGTAGTAAAAATGTATCAGAATTTAGGTTTATTAAAATGGCCAGTGGCTTTCTTTGTGTATTTAAAAAACTGGTTAGGCGGGTCACCCAGGGTGTAGGAATTTGGGGGTTAATTCTTTCTCTGCCTGAAGGAGTTTGGACATGTAACTCCCTCATCACAGAAGGGAACTAAGCCATCAAGTAGTGCTGCATTCAGTGGGGGAGGCAGGACTGTCTGCATGTCTGTCAGAGGCTGCTCCAGTCTGTGCAGAGGTCTTGAATATTGGTTTCAGCAAGTGCTGGCACTCCAGTGCCAGGTGAGATGTATCTCCCGGAGGTCACTGCATCTTCTTCTCTCCATTGGATGAGCCACAGACCTTCAGACCTTTTGTACAAAAAGGGACAACTCCAGCAGGTGGAACACAAGGCAGTCCCTCTGACAAGCCCTTGCAATTCCATGGTTATAGGACACTTTCCTAGGAAGCAGGTCTCAGATGAGCTGTAGTCTTGGACCAGATCAAGGGATATCAGATGCAAAAACGTTGTACCCTCTTTCCCACAGGGACCTCCCCTCCCTGCCGTACTCATGCTCTCTCAGTTCTGCAGCAGAACTAAGAATTCAATTCCTCACATAACATTAATATGAAGAGAGAAGAGATGAGCAAGTTAGGGCAGGGAAAATCAGAAAAAAAAAAAAGAGAATGAGAAAACAGCAAATCTTACTGGAGAGAGCAGTTCAGTGGTTTTTGTTGTGGGTTTAGAGCAAGCAGATGAGGTGGTAATAGAAGAGTGTATTTTAGACTGATTTTTAACTGTCTGTGATATTAAATGGGCCAATACTCTGCCTAGAAACAAGGAGGAAACACTGCTAGATATTTATAGGTGTTAGTTTTCTGTGGCTCTTTTGTTAGACTGAATGAATGCTGCATAGAATCTTGTCAAGCCTTTCATTTTCTCCCCTTTTGTGAAACCTAGTGCCTTCAAACTCTTTCAGCAAAGAATCACTTTTGAGAATATCTGAAAGTAAACAAGTTAAAAAGGATCCTGGCTGGTTGATACGTGGAATTCATCACTGGATCAAACAACCAATGCATGTTGGGCTGTGTATTGTTGGGAAGTGTCTGACTGGGTGAAAATGAGAAAGTGGAGGCAGTGTTTAGCTGTGCAGTGTGGAAACCTCAGGCTGTTCTTGAGGTTCTGGGCTGGCTCAGAGCAGGCAGCACAGGACTGGGTACAAGGCTGCTCAGATGCCACCGGGTGCTCTTCAGAAACTGTGTTTGAATGTGTTATTTGTAACAGAAATATCAGTTAGGGGGTTTGCAAACACATGCTTTCCACACTGTTAGTGAAGGATGCAAACCCTGCTGTTCTAAATAATAAGACCTTTTTAAGGTAATTTTAAAAATGGTATAAGAAAAGAAAGCAATTGAAGTCTCTTTGTGATTATCTCTGAAGGTGGTAGCAGGGGATTAAACAATCTTTCTGGTGTCTTGTTAAAGTGCCATTTTGAGAATTGCTGTTCAACCCAGGGGCTCCTGCAGGGCCTTTGCTAGTGCATACACAGCTCACCATGCTCATCAGGGGCTCCCAGTCAAGCATGACAGCAGCTGTGTGAGGGATGGTCAAACAAAGGGCAGATCATGAATTTTTCAGCTTGGCTTTATCTGAGTTCTAAATCTTTAACAAACAGCACATAGTAAGATGTTTAACTTTACAGTTAATGAGGAAACATCGTAAAAAGAGCTGATGGAAATGAAGGTAAAGAATTTCTTGGTTATACCAGACTGGTATCAGGATCCAGCTTCGCCATGTAGATGAAGCATGCTGCTCAGTGGTATCAGTGGTGAGGAGATGGGGTCATGCAGTCCCTTGTGCTCATAACCCAAACCTATGAATAAGCTTGACTTTTTTATTTCAAAACTGTGGCTAACTGTGAGAGCCAGATGAGAGCTGGGAACCAAGGCTTGAACTTTGCACACAGAGTAAATGGAACATTTCTGTAGTGGAGAGGACCAGGAAAGTAATGTGCTGATGAAAACTGCATGGGATGAAGGTGTGCTGCTTCCGTCTGAATTGTGGTTCAAGGCTCCGAGGGGGAATGTGAGGAGTACAGACATTGGCATGAAACCTCCAGAGGGTACAAGAGCTCTGCTTATCCCCTGTTCTCTTTTTCAGCCCTCTGTGAGTCTGAAACAGTCCCATTCCAGCTGTGCATCCCTGCAAACTGGTCCTTAACATTGGAGTCCCTTCACACAATGCAGGACTCTTTCCTGCCTTTTTCCTCTTAGTTTTTATTTCCCTTTTTTACTCTGCCCATGACAGTTTGCCATGAAGCAATTCATGCTGCTAAGCCAAGGTACAATGGAGATCTTCCCCACATCCTCTAAAGCTTGCTGCTTACAGCATTTACATCTCATTAAGCAGCAAGTGGTTCTCTAAATTGCCAGGTAGATCAAAGTATCATGCTTTTTTTTTAGGTATCTTAATCCTTGTTTCGTGATACACAACTTGACAGCTTTACTTGTAGAAACTAAATTATTTTGAAGAGACAATTTTTTGAAATAACAGCATGGTCTTTAGCTTATTGATGCATCTGAGCCCACAAGGATATTCCAAAACACATGTCAATAGAAGAAATGGTGGAACGCAAATGGTGCTAATTGAGGTAAAAATTACATTCTGGTTAATCACAATGTGGCTCAGAGATCATTGTTTGATTGGAGTCGAGTTTTCTTCTGAGATATAGAAACTATTTTTTCTTGTTCTCTGCACACTCAGAACTTGTTGTTGCTGCTTAAAGCACAGAGAGGGGTTGCATAAACATTTTAATATTGCATGAGGCTTCTGTAGGCTTGAATGATCTTATGAATGCTAAAACCATGACATACAAGCACAAATGAAAGCAAGCAGCAAAGATTGTGTAGTCTTATCATCTGGATGAACTGATAGATAAGGCAACGCATTTTGGTGTCTTGTCATGTTTTGTTTTCCCTCCTGGGATAATTCAGCCACAAGCCTTAAAAATACCCTGCCTCTCATTATTCTTATTTTCAGCATTCCCTTAATATTTAAATTCACCTAGCAGAATATCAGTTACACAGCTGCATACTGTGACTAAAATAAAGGATCCTGTCTGAACAGGGTCTTTCATTTGGATAAATGTCATTGGATTTTCTGATCTTATTAATTGCACAAGTAATGCTGGAGATTTCTTCAGTTGTTCTGGCTGATACAAGTTGTATGGCTGGAGTAAAATAGCTGAATATCTGAGTAATACCAATTCAGAAATGAGATAAAGACTTTGAATGGTAACCAGCTATGGGAGCAATCCGCAAAGTAGTTGGTGACTTGTATCGTTTGCAGCCTTGTAACAACATCCTCCATGTAGCAGCTGTACCACAAATCTGACACTGAGGCAGAGGTTTGATGGTGGAGCACTGTAACATTCATTGGTCTTGTGGAATAACTGATCATCCGTGCTAGCTTCCAAAAATAGATGGCACCAGCCGAATCCTGAATGTTTATACCAAATCAGACCAGAAATCTGTGACTCTGCCAATGATAAGATCTTAAAAAAAAATTTAAAAAAAGGATTTAAAAAGAAAGTAAGAAGAGAGCATATTTAAAGTAGTACATTCCTCGGTATTATTGTGCCCAAATTTCCAGCAATTTGTAGCACAGGAACTTTTTGAGGTGGAAGTCCCACCAGCACCATCTTGTTGAATAGTTTTTAATGAAGTTTTCTTCTTTTTTTTTCTTATTTCTTTTGGGACTTTTCTTTGTACTTCCATAGAATTTTTGGACCAGAGTGTTACTATTTAATAACTGCATCATTTGAGAAAGAATTGTGGTTTAAAAGCTTTTGGATGACATTACTATATACTGCTAGGTTTTGACTTACAAAAAAAAATTATCATATATCCTCTGCAAGTCATAATTTCATATTCTCTTGTTATAAACCACTTCAGTCATTTCTTTTCCAGGATAATGAATTCTAGCCTGTTGAAGTTCTCTAGGTATGCCATTTGGCTGAGTATTTTCCTTGGCTATTGTTGCCTGAAATTTCCTAGTTTCACTGGAACAGGCTCCCCAGGACAGTGGTCACAGCTCCAAGCTTGTCTGAGCTCAAGAAGCATTTGGACAACACTCTCAGGTACATGGTGTGGCCCATGGGGTGTTGTGTGCAGGGACAGGAATTGGACACAATGGTCCTTGTGGATCCCTTCCAACTCAGCACATTCTGTGATTCTAGTTCTTTCGTGTCTGCGTTGAGAATGAGGGGAAGAGGAAGAGGAGAATGGCACCAGAATTGTAAATTCATTGTAAAAATTTCCTGCATTTTTACAAAAAAAATTTTTGAAGTTGCTTTTTTGACTTCTGTTGGGTGCTGAGATGGTATTTTCAGGGAACTATGAACAAGAAGTTCAAAAACTTTCTTTAGAGAAGCACTGGCTAATTTAATCATTGTGGAATAAATACATTAGGGCTGTTGATCACAGTCTAATTAAATTTTTCAGGAAGGAGTACTAATTCTTAAGCTGTCCTACTCAGCCTAATAAAACCTAGTGTTTGATGTTCTTTGTTGAAGAGGTTAATGGATACCTTCTGCTTCATCTCAATATTTCTCCTGATTCCTCAGACTGTGTTTTATTGCAGATGTGAGGGAATACAAGTAAGGACTGTATGGCTGAGATCTTGTTTATTTCCTGCAATGATAACTGCGTGAGCAAGCAGGAGTTGGTTGTGGGAGGATGGAAGGTACTGAAGAGAAATATGGATAATTAGGGTAGTTTAGTGTGCTTCAATTATCTCAAAGATCTGCCTTTTTTCACCTTGCTTTTCTCAGAAACGAAGTGGGCCTCACGTAGATCCTTCTGTTATCTGGCAATTATCAAGGAAATGTTCAAAAGGCAGGCCAGCTTCTGTCACTCTGAGTTATTAATATCATAACATCTGGGTACTTCACAATCTTTTCAGGTACTTACCTTTGCAGTAACCATATGGAAGTAATGGTTGGTATTCCCATCTTCAAAACCTTAAATAAAGATTAGAAGACTCTAACCTGTACCATGTGGCTGTGTGGATTCAGAGAGTCCAGGGGTATATCAGATCCCTAACAAGTCTTATGACAGAGAACTGAACCTTGGTCCACAAGGATAGTATGGTATTTTCCCTTTTCTCAGCAAACAGCACACACTTTCTCTGGCCAATTTTTAAACTGCAGCACAAGCCCCATGTTTTTCTGGCACTCCAGGACTGCTGCTTTCTACAGAGCTGTGCATCAGCTTTGTCAGAGAGCCTCACATGGGCTTCTGGTGCCAGCAGGGACAGTGGCAGTGCTGGACTCACCCTTGGTGATCTGTTTGTCCTTGTGCCATGCTGGCCATTGAACTGTGGCCCAGGTAGACACAAGTATTGTCTCCTCCCACTGCTTGGTATTTTCTAATACATACCCTGAATCTGCCTCTTTGCAGCAACTTGTTCAGGACACCTTCCTTCCTTCACTGAGTGCCTGAACAGATCCTGAGGGGCAACAGTTTTCCAGTTTTCAGCTGCAGCTGTGACCCTCAGTGCAGGCAAGCACTTACAGCAGCAGTAGCACTCAGTTTCTGGTTTGCAGTTCCCTCACCAAGGAACTACTGAGCTGCTAAGAGCCAGGGGCCCTCTGGCTGTGCAGACAATTTTCTGTAGCCTTTGCTTGCCGGGACATTCATCTCTGTGCCATCTCAGAATGGTTTCTCCCAATTTATGCTGGGCTGAGAACTCAATAATTGACCATTGATGCTTTATGACCTTTTCAATACAGGCTGTGCTGGGTTTGGCTGGGCTAAAGTTAATTTTCTTCTCAGTGGCTGGTATTGGGCTGTGTTTTGGATTTGTGCTGAACACAGTGATGATGATAGAGATGGTTTTGTTATTGCTGAGCAAGGCTTACACAGCTCCAAGGCCTTTTCTCCTGTTTGTAGTGTCACACTGGCAAGGAGACTGGAGTTCACAGGAGACACATCTGGCACAGGTGACCCCAACTGACCACGGTGGTATTCCAAGCCATATGCAACATGTCAGTATATAAAGCTGAGAGAACAAGGAAGGGGTGGACATTTTGAGTGATGGCATTTTTCTTCCCAAGTCACCATTCCGTGTGAAGGGGCCCTGCTCTCCTGGAGATGGCTGAACACCTGCCTGCCCAGGGGAAGCAGTGAGCTAGTGCTTTGTTTTGCTTCACCTGTGTATGTGGCTTTTTCTTTCTGTTTTTAACTGTCTTTATCTCAACCCATGAGTCTTCCAGCTTTTACCCTTCCAACTCTCTCCCCAGTCCTGCTGATGGGGGAGTGAGTGAGCAGCTGTGGGGGGCTTGGCTGCCGGCTGGGGTTAAGTCACAACACATCCCCAGGGATAACCTTGTGTAATACTGACATTAACATGTTTGACTGCATTTCCCCCAGGTTTTCCTTCTTCCCTTTCACAACCTGGCAGAAAACTCAAAATACACTGCCACCTAGTTCACAATGGACAGGAGCGACAGCACTTGAACTCTGCTGTCTTCCTTTTGCTTGGTTTCCTATTTGGTTGCTTGTGTGTGCTGCTCTATGCAGGCCCAAGTACGTCTACAGCAATACTAGATGCATTGTAAAAGACCAAAAATGAGGAAAAGATGTGCAATGTCTGTTACAGAGTTCAGTGGTTTTCAGGTGTGCACTAAATACATGGTGTTTCTCTGGGAGATGTAGGCAACAGAAGCCTCTTAGTAGAAGAACCTTGCATCAATTACTCTGGATGCTATTGAACTTCATGTGAACTGAAGGGCTTCAGAACCTTCCAAGAACAGATTGGAAATCATAGGATTGCAATTAACTGTTTCAGTGGCCAAAGGGAGCATTGCTAACATAGGACTCTAACCATCCTCTTGTCCTTCATGACAAAGAAGAGATGCTCTGTAAAATGACAAGGGAGGATCTCCAGTTTGCAGTTTTATGACAAAATGAATGTAGGAGGAATGGTATATACTGGATCATCGTGTTTGCTCCCCCACTGCTTCAGTTGTAAAGAGTTAAGATTTAAAAAACACTTTTAAAAGTAGCCAAGATTCCCTTCCTGCTCCCAATTACTACTGCAAAAAGGTTACTGCTGGACCTTGCTCCTCTGCTGCTCAGAAGTTTTGGTTTTGTTTCCAGGTGTACTTTCTGAGCATCGATTTGTATTCGTTTGCTCGCGTGCCAGTAACACTGCTTGGCTTTAATGACTGTTTTTCCCTGCTATTTATCTCCAGACATATTAAAGAGAGCACTCCTCTACCTTTTCACCCTGAATTTCTATTTGATATTTGATCCTCTTCCATTTTTCTGTCCACACTATCAGCCATGCATGTGATCCAAGCCCAACTCATCCTGCTGGAATGCACTAGGGCAGACCTGTACTCAGACTGACAGCTCAGATGTGTCTTATGTTTCATTTTGGCTGATCATTATTGGCTGATCATTACTGTCAGTCTCTAGATGTTTGTCAATACAGGCACTCTCTCCATAGTCTGGTACATCTCTCCAGGTATCCAATTTTTCATTTGAGGCTCTATGTTCCTCCTCCTCTTCCCAGAAGGGTGAACTGCTGTCATTGTGAATAACAGAGAAGTAGTCCCTTTCTGTGTGCAGGTAGCTTCCCCAACACTGCTCACAGCTCCCTCATAAAAGGTGGTTTCAGTGTAGTCTGGAAAGCAGCTACAGAATTTGTACCCAGCAATATTTGCAGGAATTGTCTGAAGACCTTTTGTGGTCTGTTCCCCTTTCAGGGCAGCTGGTTATCATTGCTTTGCTTTTGGCTACTCCCTTGTTTTCTCTCAGCTTCCTCACTGACCTTCAGCTTTTCCAGTCTCATAGATTCCCTTCATGGTGCTGCCTCAAATATTTTGGCTGTGCAGGGGGAATAAAGTGCACTGCTCTTGTTTAGAAAAGCAGTTACCTTAGCAAATACCTGTGTAGGATCCGCCAGCTTTTGCTAAACCCTTTCAGCCCTTTTTCTATTCCTCCCCTCTATCCCCATCCAAAATGTTTTACCCTTCAGAACATGTTCAGCCTTGAATTCCGGCAGAGTAAGGTAATTCTAACAGGTCTGTATGTCTGGATCACCCAACTCTACTAAATATAGGTGCTAAATCTCTGGTCATATGGTACCATCACTGACTTAATGGATTTATTTTAAAAAAAATCTTTGCTTCTGACATGCAGTTACTTGTGCCTTGTGGCAGAGAGCAGGCCAGGAAAAGGCTGTAATGAATATAGAGCAGACTCTGAGCAGAGAGATTGCTGGACAGAAACAAAATTCTGTGTTTTCTTTCAGTTCAAGACTGAAACAGCCTCTGTAGTATCTAATGGTATAATTTAGAGGTATCAGAAAATAGTTTTCTGTTTTTCACATGCAATCTCATTGAAAAAAAGCCATTCACTTTCATTAGGAAAATAGTACTGAAAATTTTCACTATGTGAAAACCTTGTTTTTTGAGAAGAAAAACAATACTTTCATTATTCTAACCAGAAGCTTGCAATAAATGATGGTGTAGGCTTAGAGAGGGATGATGGAAAGACTCAGGAAGGAGTGGTGGAAAGACAGGACCACAATTCTACACCTTGGTGCTTCTGATTTTCATTTTAAAAGCTTTGTGGTTTTTCTTTGTTTGTTCTGCCTAATTTATGAAGCAGGCAACAACAGTAATCTTGGGGTTTGGGGAAAGCTAGATTATACTGAAGAAACAAAGCAAATTAGGAGAGAAAAATGTCATTCAAAATGATCCTAAATGGCATGAGGACTATGCACTCTGTCACAAAATCTGCAGTTTGCAGGCTGATAGACATGGACCAGTTTGCCTAACCCCTCTGCCTGTAACCTGGGACTGCTGGTAAAAGCTACCTTTTTACCTAAAGTGATTTAAAATTCTTTAACAAAAAGTAGTCAATATTAAAAATACTTATGACTTCAGTTCAAGTTTGGTGACTGTTCTCACTCTATGGATTATGTATTTCCTGTGCCAGGCTCTTGAAGGTGCAGTGGGAAGTTCAGGAAGTTTCATGAGCTCAGGGTTGGAAAGGGCAGGAGTGTATTCCTGGCTGTTTCTGGGCTATTTTCTTGTTGTGGCCTTCATCCTGCAACACTGGCTCTACACTTCTGTATGTGATATGCTGTGGTGCCTTCAAATCCTGGGCGTGGAAGCTCTCTTGGACCTCAGAATATGTGTAAAAATATGGCTTTCAGCACAGCATCAATATGCTGCATCTGAATGGAATGTTTTGCATTCCATCAATTGCTGCTGGGCGTAAATTTGAAGATGTTTCACTCTCTAAGGAGAAAATATTTTCTTTCTTTCTGGAAGGTGTGAGGCAAATTCAGTGTTTGGGCCACCAGCAAATTCTCACATTCTGAGGTTGAAAGTGTCAGAAACGATTTTGACCGTTTCCCCAGGGACTGTGCTCCTGTTAGCAGCTGTTCAGCTCGCTCAGCACACCAGTTCTGTTGCATGTGGATGGAAGACAGAGAGAATAAGGGGACAAGTAGTTGATCATTTCAGTGACTCCTGGTTGAAGAGCATTGACATTTGAAATAGCATGAATGTTTAGGCAGTATTCACTTATTAATGTCCAGCTCTTCATGGGTATAACTTCTGTGTCTAAAGGCAAAGCATAGTTCTTCTGCTCTTGCTTTCCAAATTCTACTTGGAGACATTTTGTGTGTTGAGCAGATGAAGGGCAACTACTAACATGTTATTTGCTTTTATGAGGAGTACATGGATTGGCAGGGCAATAAGATAAGAAATGTCTCATACAAGACTAAGATGGTGTTTTTATTCACATGCACACATACCTAAATACTGAGGCAGCTGGGCACATCAGAGTCTTGTTTCTTTAAGAACATCACCAGAGAACTATCTTCTGAATGATGACATTTATATATTTTAATATAATTTGTTGTGGTCAGAGAAATGTCCAATACAGTAATTTGGTACTCTATATCAGTTCTCAGCAAGTGACTAATCCATCAAATTTGTTCAGCACTACAAGTTAGAACACGATTTTTTTTCTAGCTGCCGATGTGGCTAGCTCATGCAGCTTTTAGAAAAATCAAGTTGTGGGTTTTTTCCATCCTATATATCATCATCTCTGTCCACAGTAAAGAATTTAGAATCAGGGCTTGACTGACTGGCTATTTTTCTCAGAGTCGCATGAGGCAAAGCAGCATACAGCTTACTCATCCAAACCTATTCAGAGTTTGAAGGTACCCTGTGATACAAATTTACTGAGCAGATAAGAAAACTTGGAAGGCACAAATGGGGCAGATAAGGACGACTGCAAAATCCCATGGATCTTTTCAGAATTGGTTTGAGAGTTTTTGGTGTTTTGCTTTGTTGTCTTTTTCTGGCATTGGTGCAGTGTATTTTTGACGAGCCTCAGCAGTTTTAGAAAAGCATTCAGAAGTTTTTGATGCTCATCTGAACCAATTCCATCTAATCAGAACAAGAGCTGAATGTTACTATTCTCAGGAAGCAATTGTATTCACAGAATTTCATCTTTTCTGATGTCCTCAATTTGTCCTCTGACAGAAGCAACTTTTATTAATCTGTCCTTTCACTGTTATTGATTGGCCGCTTATTATGCCAATGCATCCAGCTTATGTTTGCACATAAGCTGTGCAGTGAATCCAGTTGACAGCCATAATTTGAAACTCTCGTGGATTGAATGAAAGCAACTGTCAAATCCTTGTCACTTGCCATATTCCATCTTCCAGGGGTGATGGGACAGACTTGTGATTTCAAATGGTAGAGTTCTTTGAGTTGTCTCAGTGTTCCTCTCACATTGCTGCTTTGGGAAGTCCCATGTTAGTTCCTTGTACCTTGCCCTTCAGGTGGGCTTTGCAGCATGTGGAGGGTGGTTGGGTACTGAGAGCTGCTTTGAAGCCAGCACAGTCTGTGTGTGCCTTGGCCTCTAGCTGTTGTGGTACCTGCAGATTCCACACACTGTGACTGGGAGTTCACTAATGAATGCTGACGTGCTGAAATATTTACCCAGAGTTCATTAAGGTTGATTGTTAATGTCAGTCTGGGCTAAAATTGCCAAAGTAGTTGGCTTCTTCCTTTCTACTTGAAGCTGAGCCAGATGTAAGAGCAGCTCTCACTGTGTTCCATGTCTACAGTGTGTGAATGGCAAAAAGCAACACAAAACCAGACCTCCCTTCAGCTCACTGTTTTTATTTTGGATCAGCAGCATGATGAAACATGGAATTCAAAGGCACTTTGCTCTGAGTAGGCACTGCAGGTGGTCTTTCCTGCAGGTCATCTTTTCCTTCATGAGAAATGGGATTGTTTGCTCTCAGCACATCAGAAGAGTGACTGCTAAACTAATACCCACAGCAGCAGTCCCTCAAATCACCAGGCTTTAAGTAAATGCACTGCAAACTTATTGTCTGTTTGCACCACGTAACGCGGCTTATCCAAAGTCACTGGGAACTCAGCTCTGCTGTGCAAGTAGTGCTGCAGTTTTCCCTGCATATTGCATTTCACTCATCTTTGTCATAACTCCTCCCCTCATTGCTAAACTGCTGGCCAGCTCTGCCATTTCTCAGGTTGGTTGCAGTTGGTTTGCTTTTCGCTGCAAGACTTGCCACCAGTGCTGGAAGTGCCCACTGGTCTCTCCAAGAGCTCATTTATCCCCATTTTGCTCATGTGGAGGAGTAGGGAGGGCAGTGCCAGGCACTTGTTCATAGATGCTGTGCAGAAGTTGTCATCTGGAGGTGGTAGCATTGGACCTGCTTACCAGGAAGCTCTGTCTGTCCTGTGAGGAGCTCTCTGATGAGTTCTTTGCCCCAGGAAGATAGCACAAGCTATTGAGTGCTGCTGCTGCTGCTGACACAAGATTGGAAATAGCCCAGGATTTGTCCATGGGTTAGTGAGGGGAAACCAGCAGTTTATCCAATAATCAAACAGATGTAGAGTTGAAATTGATGACGTGTCTAGACTGGGGAATGTGGTGATACCATTCCTCCAAGTACAGTTTTGTTAGGTTGAAAATTACAATTTATGTGGCTTAAGCAAGTGGGTCTGCAGTTTTCAAAAAAACTACTTGTATTCTTTCTGAAAGAACATTTTCCCCCCTGGTTGTATATTCATTTCACTGCCTCAGTGTAAAGGTAAAACTGTTTGATTTCACAGTGGAATTATCATTTTCTTGTTGATCTCTAGTTTCCTGAGTACCTCATCATAATATCAAATCCAGCTTTGTCTCCGAGTGGTTCCATAACATTTCCATATAAGTAATTTCTTAGCCATTCTGAGGTGGGCTGGCAGAGGGACACAGTGGTATGCAGATGATACAAGCTGTTAATAGCTGGGACAAGGTAAAGGTACAGCTCGTACCCCGATGCGTTGGTTGTTTTTGGCTGACAGAGGTTTTCTTTTTGGGGAGTTTGTGCTTATGAGGTTGTTTTCTGAGAGGTTACCTGCAGGGCCTGATGGCAGCTCTTGCAAGGCTGATAAATTAATGCTTTGCACACCATTCTCAGAACAGCTACTTGCAAAGTAAAGCACTCATCAGCGCGGGAGAAGTTGGCCACACTGTACGACTTCGTTGAGGAGGAAAATAACACTTGCAATATATTGTCTCCTCTAAGCTCAGAACTAAGTATCCATGATTTTGTGGACCTACTTTATTAATGGGGCTGTTCCTGCAAGGAAGTGCTAAATAAGTCTAGAAGTTGAGTTATTAATGCCGCTCTGGAGACTGCAGTTGAGGGGAGGCAGGACATAGTGCTCCTCTTGGTGAGGTCCTGAGGTAAGGCATGAGCTCTAGAACAAAACGACAGGGAGATTTCTTGGGCCAAACCTTCTTCATTCTCATTTTAGTTGTTTTTTGTTTGCTTGTTTTTTCCTAATGAAATCAAATTTTGGGAAAGCTGGAGAGAGGACAGTATGGAGGAAAGAAGGCGCGAGAAGAGATTAGAGTTGTTATATGGAGCAGATCTGGAAAATTTGGAAAGCCATGATACTGCATCATATTTGGGCATTTCTAGGATGTGGCAACGGTTGTAAATAGCCTTGCTGTGGCATCATCTGTTGGCTTTTATTATTGTTCTTTGCTGATGACATTCCTGTTAGTCCTTGAAACATGCTGGGCACTTCTCCATTTCCTCTTGGTTAGCTCCCCAGCATGCTTTGTCTAAACCCTGGCATTACAGCCAGAGCCAGGAGATATGCAGTTACTATTGAAAATACATTTTGAATAATGCTGCATATATTTTACAGATTTTATATCCATTCTGTAATATTCTAACTGCCTCCTTCACTGATATACAGCCTCTAGATTTGGTCCTATAGTAATGGGAAAAAGTACTATATTACTTCCTGGCTCTTCTCTCCTCATTCTCCAGTTCTCTCCTTCCTTGAAATATGATCTATTTTGTTCTTTCTATTTCTGTTCCAAACATACATTAATACATCCAGATCCCCATATGCACTTTCTATTACTGCTTAGTACTTGATTCAGGGTTATTTGACTTTACTGAAGCTAGCTGGCTAGCTTAGCCCTCCTTGTGTCCTCCTTCATTCCTCCTCTTTCACCCCATCCCTGTCTCTCCTTCTCTCTCTTCCTCCCTCTTTTCTCACAGAATCACAGAATATTCTGTGTTGGAAGGGACCCACAAGGATCATTGAGTCCAGCTCTTAAGTGAATGGTTCATATTTCCTCCTTCTATTCATAATAGAATCACAGAATCATAAAATGGTCTGCATTGCAAGGGACCTTAAAAACATCTCATTCAAAACGCCCCCAACAGGCAGGGACACCTTCCTCTAGACCAGGATGCTCAGGGTCCCAATCCATTCATCTGCCTGTTTACTTCATTTGCATGGAATTCTCTCAAGATAAAAATAATATATTTATGATAAAAGCCTTCTTTCATACTCACTAGAATGACATTGCCAAATATCAGCTGTACAAGTGTTTTGAAAATTTAGTTTCTGGTTATTTAGAGGAGAAAAATGGGTGTCTTTAAGCACTGTGCTATGTAAGTATAATTACTTTTAACCATCTATTTTGTGTATTATTTCTTCATTTATTTTCCCAGTGAAGTAAGACAAGTGAGTTTTCCTTTTTTTTTCCTGTTAGTCCTGGTTTGCATGCTGGTATCTTGGTTAGATGCTGAGTTTACAAAAACTGCAGAGAATATTTGATTGCTTTGTTCCTTTTCATTGAAAGGAATGAAAGATAAAATGCTAAGAAAGTGAAATTTCAATAATGCTTCTTCTGTGTAGCTCCTCATCTGTCACTGGAAAAGAAGGAATTTTTTTGACAAATATATGATTGCTTATGTTTCTATTTCAAAGCAAGATTTGGAAGTATCAATGCTAGAAAGCATTTTTGGAGAGAGAGATCTGTATCATTTCTCCACAATGAGGATAGGAACGGATAGGACATTTCCCACGCTTTTCTTTTAGTTTTTTATTTTTAACTTCTTAGAAAGTGAGAAGTAACAAAGACAGCATCCAGCCCCTTTGCTTGGTAAGAAACAAGGGCTGGTCTTAGCATGGTGCTGATCACCTCCCAGGAATTCAGCTGTGCCTGGAGATTGGCCTTGGAGAGGGGTCAACTGAACAGGAAATAGATTTTTCTAATTTTTCTTTCTTTTTTGTACCTGTATCACTGCCCTTGGAGATGATACTCTTCAGATACTGGTTCTGCAGACCCTGACTTTTGTTTAGGTGTCAGTGGACACTTCCCCATATAGCTCTTTTAAATCAGTGGGCATTTTGTCCCACCAGCATTGTTTCTAACCAGCCAGAAAATCAGCAGGGAGGCTCTGAGATTTGGTTCTCCTGTGAAACCTCAGCTTACATCTCCCATGTCTCTTTCCCAGAAAGTCACTCCTGCCCTCCTTAACTCTGGAATTCTTCGCCTCAGCGTGGCTGCAAAACCTGCACGCATCTCTTGTAGGGGATCTGGGTGCCTGCAGACAGGCATCTTGCACCAGAAAAATACTTCCTGCCTGCAAGAGGTCTTTGATAAGCTTTTAAAAAGCAATATCCACTTCCTTCAAAAAGGCTGACCTGTCCCATTTGTGATGTACTTTCACTTGCATGTAACTTGCTGAAGCAATAATCAGCTTCTTTAAAATTCTGCTCTCTGCTCACTTCTAAACCACTTGAATATTTTACTCTATCCAGGATTCAAGTAGCTTGCTCCTGTGCCTGCCTTCATTTTTTTTAAAAGAAGTTTTCATGAACAATGAGCTCATTGAAGCAAAGAGAATTATTTGGCCAAAACCTCCATCTTTCTATGCACTGACAATATTACAGATTATCTGCTGAGCTATCTGACTGTAATTCAGAGAAATGCATGACTTCTCTGGCATTATTGCTGCATTTGTGTGGGTAAGCCAATTCTGCTTCCCTGCATTTTACAGGTCTTGCTGCTCTCCTCACGTTGACTAACATTTTTTCCTGCTAAACAGTGGTTTGGTTCTCTCATTGGGTGTATTTGACGGCCTCGCTGTCTTAAATAGTGACTGGAACAAAAATTGCAACTTTTTGGTTTAGAGCTTCTGGAAGAACCCATTTTTTTCCCACTTGTGAACATCTCTGACCTGTGGTTCCAGATAAGTGGAGAATATCAGCCCATTCTGGTGACTTGTTCTCCAAGAGATTTTCTTTAATAGCCAGCCTGAGATGGCCAAGCTATCATGCTTTCAGGATTTCATTCCATTAATTCTAAGGAGAAAGGGTTACTCTGACAAGGGCTTTCCATTTCGTCTCCTGTCTGCTCTGAGCCTTCTTATCAGTTGGACCTTGGGTTTTCCTTCCATGTGCAATGGTGACAATGGCTTGCTGCTTATATCATGTTGAGATTTAGTAATTCATGGTGATGTAGGAGCTAAGTAGGAAAATGGAGAGGATTTATGCAGGAGAAAAGCCTTGCATTGCTATTTCTTGCAAGTTCCCTTCAATTCCAGAGGTTTATATTTCTAGAGAGATCACTCTTGCTTTTTTAATCTGAGTCAGAAATTAAGCTGTAATTTGTCAAACCTATCAAGAGCATATCGCCAATGAAACATCATATTTATTAATGGCATGCAGTGGGCTGGATTCTATGCGCAGTGTGCACCTGCACAGCACGGTGCATACCTAAACATGGCACAAGAGTGATTTTAACTTTGAGTAGCATCTCATGCAACTTCTCTCTGGCTCTGATCAGCAGATGGAGATGCTTGAAAAGGTTGTAAGCAGTGTTGTGGGTTATATGCCTCCAAATCCAACTGGCTCATCTTGGAAACATTTTATTAGTGTTCAGATTCTGCCTTGTCTTTCAATCTGATCCAACTGCAATGTCTGGTGGATCATCCAGGCTGTGGTCCAATATCCTGGCTTTATTTTCAATTTGGTATCAGCACAGTAAGTTCCTCCAAGTAACTGCATAGGATGGATGAAAATACAGCAATTCCAAAATGCTGAATGAATATGAATGGCAGAATCCGGAAGAGGAAAGTGCATACAGGGAGATTGAGGACGATGGATGGCTCACACTTTGAGTGGCTGCTCTGGCAGGGTTCCACTACAGTTCACTCATGCATGCAGTCATCACCGCTGCTCTCAGCAGCCTGTGTGTGGCTGCTGCTCCACAGGTACAAGACACTGCCTTCCTGATCATGATAGAAAAATCCTGGTGTGACTGAATTGCCCAGGACAGTGATTCCAGTAAAACATAATCCAACTGAGTATCTCCACAGGCTTGAATACACCTACCAGGTGTCATTTCATAAAAGGAGTCAAGTCTCTGGAACCTTAGCCAAAATCACAGTCTGTTCCATCTTTAACACTAGAACTATTTCCCTTCTACACTACATTGTAATATTCCTGTTAACACTAGATGGTCTTTCTTCTTGGTACATCCTCACCACACAGTCAGAAATGTACGCACAGAAAAATTGAACATGGCAACAGAGACTGAAAATAAAGATCTATTACATGATCTTTAGTGTTGTATCAATGCACAAGCAAAGTGTATGTCCCAATCCTTCATTCTTATGGCAAAGAAAGGATTATTCTATATTTAAAATGAGAATGGCATTGAATTAAAATGTTATTTTGTTGACAGCCATTGTAAAACCCAGGGATTGCAAAGGAGAGACAAAACAAATTCATCCTTATTATAATTGCAATACTCTGATCTTGTTTGCTTAGATGCTATGGTGATAGACTCAAAATTGGCTCTTGGTAAACACAACATACTTTTTGCATAATACTGGTTAAGCTGTTCCAGGAATTTTTCACCTCTGGGTGAAATTGCCTGCTAAAGCAATGTTGAAATTGGCCTTGGTTGTGTGGAAGCTTTGCCTGATGATTTTGTAATAGATCATGGTAAATTTGTTTCATGGTCCTATTAAGAAAGAACTGAGGAAACTGAACATTTCATCATTATAAAAATTGCTGTTTGACTGAAGTTCTTTCACAAGTGCAAATCTGCCTTGTTAATCTTCTGTTTCCTTCACCCTCATTGGTACCATTCCTCAAATTTTGTGCTAAGTGCAGATACACAATTTAGCAAGTGTAGAAAACAAAAGCCCTGAAACAATCAGTTGTCACTAAAAGCCCCTTCTGATCTCTTGACAACTCTGCCAGGCATGAAGGCTTCACTCTGTGGTGTCTCTGGTGGCAAAGGCAGTTTGATTTTCACCATGCCCACTCACTCCTGCCTTGTCCTTCTGGCTCTCACCATAGCTGTGTCAGCACACTTATTTGAGGGACTTACTTGGAAGACCAAATGAGCAGGGCTTAAAAAAAGTCAATTGCTGCAGGAGTGTGTGTGCTCTGCTTCATTTTGATTGAAGAGAACAGCTGCTTAGGCAAAAAATGGGTTTTCAGCTACTGAAGTTGTTGAGAGGGAGGAGGAGGGATGTTGGCAAACAGTTTAATAAAATGAAAAATGAAATAAAAATGAAAAATGGTGGCCCATTGCATCTTGCTGTTGAGATTCACAAGATGTAGAAACCAGAGAGCTTTGGTTCTCCCTGGTATCAGCAGAGACATTCATCTAGTAGACCTATGTTCTGATCTCTGCTCGATTTGGGGCACTTTTGTCAGTGACACACTCCTTCTACCAGACTCCCAGGCATATTTCAGCACTCTCTTCCTTCCCCTAAAGCAGCTGAATTTATCATAAAATAATTGTGTATTGATTGAGATGGAGAGCAAATGTAAAGCTGCCCCAGTGGCTGGGCTGTGGCAATCCCTGGGCCTTTCCATTTTTGAGCTGGGCAGACTGAAGGTCACAGTCCCGCTTCACATCATGTCTGAGAGCTCTCACCAGCAGCCTATGAATTATAACCTTCCCAGGCACTTTTTCTCATGGTATACCCATTATCTGACCCCAAACAGATATTTATTTTCCCTTTGCCCACCTATCTTTGATATTTTTCTTTTCCTTGCCGAACTGTGAAAATACAGATTGAACAGACAAAAATGACATTGAACTTGACTCAGTGTCTTAGTCATAGATTCTATAATGTCACAAAATTACTGTATTGATCCAGCACAGCTCAAGACATGTTTGAAGTATTTTGTTATATGCAATATTATGTATGACAAAGCACTACATAATATTGGCCATATTAAGTAACTTTGGCACTTTGAGGTAAAAAGATACTGCACAAAGGGAATATTATTACACAGGATTTTCCAGAAACTTCTAGCTACCTAACCTTGCATTGGAGATCTGGAGAAATTGTAAAATAATTGCAAATTTTGCAAGTGAGACAAAGAACAAGATAAGGTGAACAGCAAGCTTAGTGCTCCTATGCATGAAGTCGATTCAAGCAGTAGCAAGGTGAGCTCTGTTAAGCAACGTGCATTGAAGCACTGCCAGGTGTAAATTCTGCTAAAGAAACAGGGCTGTATGTCATTATCTCATGTGGGATGAGGATGTAGCATTTTGCAAAGCCACAGCACTGAAAAGGAAATTTCACCTCTGGGATCCTATCCCTTAGAGCGTTTCAGTTTTTTTTTTATTGATGGGTGCTCAGCACAGCTAAGCCCCAGAGCATTTGTAAAGAGCTCAGTGTGAATTGAGTCATCTGACTGTTCAGCCCTTGACTTTGAGCGCTGTGTTTGACTTTTACTCCAGAGAGGTTGCTGTGATGAGCCAAATGCAAGCAGGGCATATTGCTGACACTGCTCCTGCGAGCAGTAGGAGTTGAGCAAAACATAACGTGCATATTTACTTTGCTCATTTAACATGCAACAAATAATTTAAATAAATTAAAATGCTAACGCCTTGGTAGGAAATCAATGAATCACTTAACAACGATAGATTCTCCTGTACCTTTTGTGTCTGCAGTAATGCTGCATTAAATCAAATTACTTTCATTATGATGGATGTGAACTGAACTCATTTAGCAACCAGACAACCAGCACTTTCTTACTGTTAGAATCTCCGTGTTTCCATCAGAGACCTTGGTTGAGGAAAACATGACAGTTCAAGCTAGGTGTGAGTTTCTGTACTTCAAGCTTCTGCAGAAATACCATTTACAAGGAAAGCTGAGGTTGAATGTGTGCCCTGTGTGCACTGGATTACACAAAACCAATAAAATGAATTGCTGAAATCCCACACAAATTCTTCCTCCCTGAGTATTTTTGACATCTGGAAAAAAGGCATGGATGATTTTTGGGTTGGTCCTGTCATCTCCCTGCCCTTATCACAAAATTAACTATTCAATAATCACAATATTAGCAACTTCAGAATAAAAAAATTTGGACAGCTGATTTTACTTGCAAATTTGCCCTCTTCACAGAAAAATGAAATTGTTTATGTACAAAATTGATCTGATCTTAGAGAAAACCAGAGATATTTAATTCCTGTTTTAAGACTCTGGGTCAGCCCTGAGGGTTTGATACCCACCTAAAGAAACCAAGGTCCCCCCAACTTTTGTTTTTTACAATAATCTTGAAAAAAATTCCCGGGAAAGTCCCTGATCATAAAAGACAGTTCAGCTTAGCTACATGTTTCCCAGCCCATCTGCTTTTTCTGTTACAAAGATTATGTTGTCATCATGCATTTTATTAGGAGTGATTGTTGTTTCTAGTGTATCATGTGCCATTAGCATGAGGCACAGTGCTCATTCAAGAGGCTTGAACCAGGGACAGCAGGACTGATGAACCAGACCTTTCCATTAGCTCCAGAAACCATTCTTGCATGGAGGAGTAGCAGCTTCTTCATCTGACCAGCTTCTAGAGGTGCATAATAATGTGCCCTGTGTTCTATATCCTGGGTCTGAAACTGATTTTTAGGACATATCCAAGTGGATGTGTTTAAATGTTGTTGTGGTTCAGGAATGGTGCTCCCCAGTTTAGTGCTCCCCAGTTTAGGCTCTCCAAAGCACACTGCTGGTTGCCTGCTCCCCTTCCCCTCTCCTTGCCCGGCTGGGCCAAGCTGGAGAGGAGAGCTGAAGGCACGGGCTGAGGTAACAACAATTTACTGGAAGCAGCAATGAGATAAGAAAACAAACAGTAACAGCAACAATATTAAAAACAAAAGTGTACAAAAGAGGGAGTGATTCACATGCAGAAATGCTCACCACCCAACTGCTCCCTCCAGCTCAGGACCAGCATCGCTCTTACTCAAACAGAAGGAACTCCTTTTCTCTGGAAGAAACTCCCTTTCCCTGCCCCTGGCAATGAGGTGAGGTGGTATAGAACAACTTCCATGCCCTAGCTATGCCTGACTACTGACTACTGCAAAAAATTAACCCTATCATGGCCAGAACCAGGACAGACATCCAGGAACTAACTCTGCCTCTACTTGGCATCAACTTATTGCAGCAGTGTGAGAAATCTGATGTATCCCATTGGCAAGGCACGCTCAGAAAGACTAGACTATTACCTACTATACTGCTGGATAAGATGCGCACAGTAATTCTGGAGTGGCTGTTGCATTGTAAATCCACATGCTAGTTTATCCTCCCATACTACATCTGTCTAGTCAGACCCTTAAATTTATTAAATGAATTCTGGGCAAGAGCTGTTGTAGTATGTATATAAGGACATTTGACTGTGTTAAAAAGTCCTACATGAAATTCAGAGCACACTCCCTAACCAAAATTTACATGAGTGAGACTTGGATGTAACTTTTTATTTGCATCTGAGTCCTTATAAAGAGGTGAACTTCTGCTGTGAGATAGGCTGATATTTACTGAACTCTCTTTTCACTTGTCTCTGTCACATTGCAAGCCATTTAAAAGACATCCTTTTTGCATTTCTGAGCACAGCAGCAAGGGCTGCAGCTTCATGCATTATTGAAAAGTGTGGCCTCGGCTCATACAATATAGCAGGGATCCAAATGCTCTCCAGACTCAAGCTTTTTATATACACATAGGCGGGTCAAAAATGAGGTTCCAGAGAGGTGTAAGAGTGAAAGGACTGAAAGCAAATGCAGAACATAAATAAAAAGTTGGCCTTATGTAAAAACGAACAAATTTTTACTGGGGAGGCAGCAGATGAAAATGCCAGCATTAGGCGTTAGAAGTTCAAGTGACCTCTAAATGCATTTTTGTGATAATCTCAGCTGGCCAGGCACTCTCCTTCTCTCCCTCTCTCTCTCTCTCACTTTCTCAACTTCTTCTCTGGAAGCTATTTTGCTCTGTGTATAACTATTGAATACTCTTTGAAGCAGAACTTAAGTAACCCATTTCCTGGTTGAATGCTCTCACCTGAAGGTCATATTTAGTCATCCATTCCCTTCACCTGGCCTTTACTATAATGCAGAAAAGCCTGAAAAGTTATTTAATAGCTGATGGAAATGCTTTAGAGTGAGAGAATTGAAGCGCTTGGCCCCTACAGGAAAAGATCAAGGTGTCACTTTGGGAGACTTTATGTCCTGTTTTTCTCCTTCTGGCACCAGTTATGGATGTTAATCCAGCAAAGTGA